>NC_087217.1:35091215-35106215 GCF_015104395.2 Macrobrachium nipponense | reverse complement strand
ATAAATCTAAAGCTGGCTATAAGGCGTGATCAAATAAGTAATCAGATAAAGCGGAATAAAGCTTTGTAAATCGAACTTAGAATGGCTATAACATACAATTATATAAATGATAAAATAAAAGATAATGAAGATTCTTAAACCAAACTTGAAATGAAAGTCGAATGTACAGGATCATAATAAATAACCTATTCAACATACACACACCGAAAAACGCAAATTAAAAAAGCAAATGAGCAGTTGCTGCTCCATTTCCAGCCGTCGAAAGCTTGAGCTTAGCGGAAGGCTACATTTCCGAAAAATCTAGGTCTGCAGCAAACTGAGCAGTAGCTAAACAGAAATTTTCTATATGCAAAGGGCACTATAACTAAGTTTGGAAAGATCACTGCCTGTATGGAGAGACTTACCGAGGTGTTAAGAGCCTCGGTCAGTCTTTTGGAATGACGGCTCATAGGGACAGTGTCTTTCATCTTCAAGATTTTACCTAATTTGTTTTGCAAGGTAAAGTATATCATCATATCTAGTAGTACTCCATTAACACTATTTTCAAAATGCACATAATAGTTGAGTGGGTCTATTTTTGATTAATGACCTGGAACTTGGTCTGATCATTTTCTTAAAATGTCGTTTCATTTTTTTTTAAAGTTTTTGTTTAATAACTTATTTACAAAAGATTACAGTAAATCTCGAGCGACAAACTTTTACATCTAGCATACAGTGATTTCAATCTTACAAAAATTCTTCGTGAAATGTTTAAATATTTTGCCTTTTAAAATGGTTTTGACATCCTGGTTCAGCAGAGCTACTATACCGTTGCATCATCGGGTTTCGTAACCACAGTACACGTGTCTTTAGCCAGATTTTGCAAGATTTCAAACTCGTCAGTAATAAGCATATGTCTAGTCTCCGGTTTATAATAGTAAAAGTACGATAACTAAGTTCCGGGTAATTAAAAAAGACTTCTGCAAATGTACTGTACATTTAGAATACTACATAAACTACATGAATCTGGTTGTTTTCCTAAATAGTTTTTATTGGCCCTCAAGTATCCGGGTCTTTGTTTGTTTGTTTGTATGGTGTCTTTACGTTGCATGGAACCAGTGGTTATTCAGCAACGGGACCAACGTCTTTGTGGACTCCCAAAGGTCCATAACGAAGATAGTCCGTTATAACCGATTTCATCAGCTATTGGAACTATTAACTATAAATGCGCTAAATTTCTTGCCCCCATTCCCGCACCTTTAACTATAAATGAATTCACCTTAAATGACTCCTTCGATTTTATTAACTGACTAAGAAAATGTAGTTTTAATAACTATATTATGGCTTCATTTGATGTGAAATCTCATTTCACTTAAATACCACTGGATGAGGCGATCGACATTAGCCTAAATGAACTGTTTAAAAATAATATTGTCAGTGGTTTTACCAGGTCATAGTTAAAGGAACTTGTAGTCTCAGCTACCGAAAATCTTCTTTTAATACTTTTACTGGTTTAGAATCCAATTACTATAAATGTTGCTTTTACAGTTTTGAACGCGACTAGATATTTCCTCTCTTCCTCGGGGTATTTCTTATTCTATTGAGCATGCCAATCCTTCCATCAAGGAATTATTTTTCTTTCAGAATATTTTATGAATGACTATTTCATGCAGAATTTCCTTTTTAAAAAACTTCGTATTTTTCTTAACTAGCAATTCATTCAAAGCAAACTCGTAATCATATAAGTCAATATAATGGGAAAGTAAATCCACAGTAGTATGACTATTTGATTGTGTTATTTAAAATTAACAAGGAGGACGGGGCAGGTCACCCAAAGCTTTGCTACTGTGGAGTTACTTTCCCAAGCAATTCATTAATATCACAAAATCTCATACAGTTCCCAAATGGCTTTTCATGCCCAGTTCCATAATTCACACGATGACCCTTAGAAAATGGTTTGCACAACTTGTTCACAATCATTTTAGTGATATTAATCTAAAATGAATTCCAAAAATTCCCCAAACAATAAGTTGGTTCTCTTTTAAACTACAAGGATCGCCGAGGCCCTCTTTTATCTTCCAACGTGGTTTATAAGTAGTCTTCCCCTAAGTGTTACTCTGGGAGATATGTAGGATCCACGAGGAGGTTACCGAGGATCAGAAGTGAATCCCATCGGGAATAAGTTTTCATGCTGGTTGTAGTCTGTCCAATCCTGACTTCGGCATAACAGGCCAAGCAACAAATCCTCACGAATTGCCAATACTTCAGTCGTTAATTTTTAAACAACTAGTCCCCCAGTTGAATACTCAGAACTCCTCCACTCAATTTTAACTGATCCACTTTAACTGAGTTAACTTAGTTAAAATTGAGTGGAGGAGGTCTGAGTATTCAACTGGGCGACTACTTGTTTAATAACTAACGACTGAAGTATTGGCAATTCGTGAGGATTTGTTGCTTGCCCTATTATGCTGAAGTCATCTTTCAAATTTCACATTCTGTCTTCGGCTCTTGTCACAGAGGGGGCTAGTGGTCTTTAATTTGTCATTTTTATCTGTATTGTATTTTAGCAATTTAATTTTGTGTGACTTTTGTACTTTTTTCAGTTATTTTTGTAGAGTAATTTATTCATTATTGAACAGATTAACTGAAGATGTTATACGGAAATATGACGAAACATTGAAAAAAAAAAAAAAAAAACTATTTGGAATTTTATTTGTTTCCATGGGCCACCCACAATTCGATATAATTACGCATATATATATATATATATATAATATATAGATATATATATATATATATATATATATATATATATATATATATATACAGACAAACATACATACATACATATATATAATATTATAATTATATAATTTCCTGTGGTACCCACAGGGACGCACAGGGTCTCCATGAACTCACTTAACCACATTGTGTCCTGGGGTAACTCCTCAAGATCTCCCCAACACTCATTCTCTGCTCCCCGCCTCCTTTGGCCTACCTCCTACTTATACCTTTTCTACGAAGGACAACCCACCTCGGTGTATCTCGTAGGTACTATTCCCTGTTTTCTATACAGATGGCGTAGCCACTTCCAGCATGAGAACCTACCATACTCATCGACCGGCTGCACCTCCGTTACTTCTCTACTTGTGTTATTTGAAATCCCTTCCCGCCAATGAATTCCCAATATTCTTCTGAGCGCCTTCTTTTCAAATGCTAAGAATTTATTATCTGAGGTTAATGTACTGTATCATGACTCATGCCCATAAATAAAAAAACTCCCAACCATTACCTTACAGATTTTTATTTTTGTATGCAGAGAAAAATGGCTATTATTCCAAATTCCCATTGCCTGATTAGCCTTTTTCAATCTTTCCGCAAATTCTGTGCTCAGAGAACCATCTTACCCTAAATAAGTACCCAAATATTTAAACTTTTTCACTTGCTTCTTAACCATGCCTTCATTTAGGAAATCTTGTACATTTTCAATATTCATATTCATGAATTCAATTTTCTAATGTTATTAGAGAAAACCAATCCTTCGATCTTCATTCTCCAGGCAATCCAACACTCTCTGCATCTTTTCTGGTCCCTCACAGACCTAATACATTATATATATATATATATATATATATATATATATATATATATATATATATATATATATATATTTATTTATTTATTCATAATAACATACGTTTGGTTGAATTATTAGGTTAACATTTTATTGTAAGCGACCCAAGAAAAGACGGCATAAAAGAAGCCTCATTCTTTTACTGACGTCCACTGCTCTTTTTTTTTGACAAAGAATATTGTTAATTAAAGGTAATTTTCCGTGGTTTCCGCCGGTCATTCTAACTTCACGAGTCAATTTGTTTGTTGTTTCTGAGGCGGCCTCTCCAGCTGTGAAGAAAGCGCCTTTAGGTTTCCATAAAGAATTTCTTATTTCCAATATCTTTCGACTTGTGGCTGAGCCATCTGGGCTCCATCGTAGGCGTTTGGATCGCCATTTGCTCCAACGAAAGAATTCGAGCAACGCCGAAATCAACGACCTTAAGCGATATCCTCTCAAGAGAGCGAAAGAAAAATATTTAACTGGGGAAACAAAAGTGGAATTCCCAAATTTAATTTTCCACACCCATTTTCTATGACAAATGACTGCCATCCCGCCATTGACT
This sequence comes from Macrobrachium nipponense, assembly GCF_015104395.2. Lineage (NCBI taxonomy): Eukaryota > Metazoa > Arthropoda > Malacostraca > Decapoda > Palaemonidae > Macrobrachium > Macrobrachium nipponense. Next base: position 35,102,058 of record NC_087217.1, on the reverse strand, counting down.
CTCCACCAGGACAGGGTTGCCGAACGTCGTCATATATTCAATGGCTTTCTAAGCAATGTCACTGAGAAAAGACGTTGACGGGCTTCTTTGGAAGAACCATTCAACTTGATTTCTTTATCAAACGGAAACAAACGACTCCAGAACTCGGGAGATAAAACGCTAGAAAAATGGCTAAGCAGCATCGACGGTTGATGAAGGAGGTGTCGCTACCATGTTTCCATTTCCCGCCGTCGATAGCTTTGGTTACCGACGAGAGGGTCCTCGGAAAGAGAGAGAGAGAGAGAGAGAGAGAGAGAGAGAGAGAGAGAGAGAGAGAGAGAATCAATTTCATATTTTGGCTTTCTATAAATCGTTTCGAATACTGCAATGATTTTTGCTGATGCAGATTGAATGGGTTTTTTCAGAGGGTTTATTGGATCAATTGCAAAGCAGCTACTCGGCTTTCTCTTTTCCGAATGATAATCATTATTTCATTGCGCTGCGATGAACGTCAGGATCCATAAATGGTCAACAGTAATACAGTAGAGCGTCCTTGTTAAATGTTTGTACGAAATTATTATTAATTTTGTAATGCTAATATTAATGTATCAAATCAAAATAAAATTTGAATTAGAATACATTAAAAAGTATCACGAGAGTTCTAGAAAAATCTTTTATATTTCCATGAAAACTTCCTCTGAAGTTCGACTGAATAAATAAAAAGTAAAATGAAGAGGCGATTTCTAGCGCCCAGAGCAGAGGCCGATCCCACAAAAGCGCTGATTCGCTCTTCCCGCTATTTCTGCCAACAACCAAAGAGCTTCTCCAGTTGAATCCATTCCTTTTTCGAGTGTTGCTCTCATTGCCGCACTGATTATGAATTTGCCTTCCCATAGACGAGAATAACCAAACCACACATATCTTTTTCCTCTTTTTCCGACTGAAATCCCAAACGCTGGCCCCCGCAAATTAAATAAATTCAAGCCGAAAATAATTTCGAAAGGCTGCGAATACTATGCAGTTAATTGAATGGAACAATTTATTTTAATAGGACCATTATTAGAGGCCTTTAAACAATTTATTGTATGAAATTCGTTTTCGGGGATTTTTATTTTTTTATTTTTATTCTGTACCGGGCATGATTTTATACGATTTATTTCGACCGTGACGTCATCAATTATTCTTTAGTGAAAAAAAAAATTGATATAATCAAATGGTCGGAGCCTCTCTTGATTTCTGATTTCACTAAATGGTTAATGCTTCTGAGGTTGGGCACGATTACCGAGTACATCGAAATAGGGCGTTTACATACCGTAGAATGTTTTCAAATGGCGCCTAATGCAAATTGAACACCTATGTTATTGCATCCTGACTTCTCTGTTGCCTTCATACATACAAGCCCACACACATGTATATACAGTATATATAGTATATATATAATTTATGTTTATATAAATTTATATTTATATACACACACATTATATATATAGTAAATATATAATTTATGTATTATGTATATTTATATATACACACATTCATATATATATATATATATATATATATATATATATATATACATACATATATATATATATATATATATATGTATACACAAGAAATTTATGCATTACACGTACTTCTTGTGTATTTATGCTGTCCACCATTATCTTCAATTTTAATGTTTTAAGTTTTTCTTAATTTTCGTATAACTGTACATAATGCAGTTGGTATGTTTATATCAGAGAGAGAGAGAGAGAGAAAGAGAGAGAGGGTACGTATGCATTCTGGAGAATAAGTATGACAGGCTAGTCTGTGCAATGTGCAGACTTTCGGGAGAATGACATGTTGTGAATGATGGGCAGTCCACCGCAACAAAAAACCTTAATGAAGAAAGAAAAATGTTTGGAGAATCGAAGGAGGAGTCACTGTAAAGTAGAAATCGTCCCGGATGGACAATTCATCCTCCCCACCTCACATGAAAAAGATGGTCCATTTCTGACAATGAGAAACGCCTTGGAGGTTAAGGTAACAACGGTTGGATTGAGAGAGAGTCCTGTGGACGGGAGGTCATCTATTGCTGAAAGGAGAATAGAGACATACAAGATGTCGGAACTATGAGGAATGACAGAGGCTGAACTACTTCCACCTTTAGTTTTCTGTAAAAGAAAACTATTGAGATGGATTTGTCTGTCCGTTCCCACTTTTTCTGTCCGCCTTCAGATCTTAAAAACTGCTGAGGCTAGAGGGCTGCAAACTGGTATACTGATCATCAACCCTCCAATCATTAAACATACCAGTAAACTCAATTGCGCCGGAGATACTTCGGCGCATTTTCTACTTGTGTACTCTTTTATTTGATTCTTAGGTCGATGAGAAAATAACAAAAATGACCGGGGATTTGAAAAGCGACGGAAGAGAGGAAGGGCCAAGAACATCGAAATACAATGCAACCAAGTAAACAAAGTGGACCAACTGGAAAATCTGATTTTGATGAAGCATCAGCACAACAAGGCATAATGAATCATTTAAAAGTAAAATCAAATGTGAACAACTGAACGAGTGAAAATAAATGACAGTTTTGAGGTGATCGGGGCATGTGGAGAGAATGGCGAACGACTTCCAAACAAATCTGAATCTTTAAAAGGTCCAGTGTATTCTGAAAGCAGACAAGTCCGTCAGACAAGGAAAGACGAATTAGGTGGAGATCCTTCGTGACTGAGCGTTTGAGGTGGCGTTGAAGATATTGGGTTGCTGCTGCTGTATACCGTCATTTCCTTTGGTTGACAGGAATGAGATACACCACTGGATGCATGGATGGATGAACGCATGACACTGAAGGACATGAGCCGGAGTCCTTTCAGCGCTATTATACTGCTGCAACCGACGTATGCAGCAGACAGATAATTATTCAGAAAAATTGTTTTCTCTACCGAAATAACTTCGGTTTTCATTTTTAAATCTCTCTCTTTTTACTGCATGTTTTATTATTTCTACTTCGTATTTACGTGTCCTTGCTTTATGTGATGTAGTCCTATACATTGCGATTCATACAAGGATAGGTTTAGGGTGTGCGACCCACCTCTCTCTCTCTCTCTCTCTCTCTCTTTATCACGCAGATTTCAAGCCATAAACATCTATTGAAGCATTGCAGGAGGTCTCCGTGTCCCTCCATCTGTTGGAATGACAACTCTAACATTCATCACAGCATATTTAATGCCATTCTTCCACCTCACTTAGCATTTTTTCGCTATCATTTAGCACCTGGCATATCATTTATTCGTCCCATGCTGAGCGCCAACCACGACACCGCTAAGCTGTGGCTTGTCGCTCTATTTCCTTTGTCTGGGAGTTCTATTGTTTAGTATTGTGAAAAGCTATTAACTCCACCGTATTTGATGTACTAAAGATGTAGAGATCAGGCTTACAAACTGTCTGACGCTAAATTAGGGTTCCCTATTAACCCGGCAGGATCCACCCACTACGTCGGTAATGTTGGCTCCCCTGCTGCGAGGCTGATTGAGCGCCTCTGGTCCCATGATGCCCAGTATGATACAATATTTCTTTCTATTTTTGTCATTTCCTTTCTAAATCCCTATCTGAGTGGCAACCAATCCCATTTCATAAGCAATCATCACACTGCAGAAGTTTGCACTACATCAACGATACCATGAAACTATTTCATAAATAAATAAAAAGCGCAAAACTTCCAGTAATTCGTCACTCCCCTACACGTTGGTAACACTTACGGGCTGACGTACCTGACACCTTCTAATTTCCCGCCAAATCTTGATGGCTCTATTTTGTCCGTGCACTGCTGGGATCCATTCGACATTTCCTTCTATTACAACTCATCATTTGTTTCGATTAGAATTTATTGTTTTTTGAGTACATTATCATGGATTTAATTTAAACTTTAAATATAATTTTTTCTTGGAGCAATTTCATAAATATTCTTTACAATTTCGGTTTAGCTGATGATGTTGCCGCATACGCCTCTACAACTGAAAAACAAAGGCCTTCCGTCTAAATATTCAAGTATTAGTCGGTAGTGTAATGATTTAATGCATAAAATGAACCGAAGAAAGAATAAAAGAGAGAAATCTGTCAGTAAGGAAAATGATTCTCGCCATCCGAGTTTAACTTCAGAGGAGAATTTACTGGTTTGGTTCTTCAGAATCCTTGATCCAGATTCGCTCTGTTAATTTTTTCTTTTTCCTTGACAAAAGTACAACATGATTAGACCGCCAAGCAGGCCTATGTAAAGAATAGAGGCTGCGGCCTGCGGCTTCCCTTAACAAGAGACCAGTTATAATTCAACTGCATATATCACGGAAATTTTGGCTGTTTGCTCTTCCCACATAAGGCGGGAAGTAACTTAACACCGTTCATTATCAACTCAAGAACATTACAAATATAGAATAGCAGATACAATATACATAGTACTAAATACATACACAAACACAAACATATGCAAAAAGAAAAAAAAAGATTAAAAGAACTACTGTCACAACGCTCATAACATTACGTATTATAATACGTGATACACGTACCTATAGTTTGAGCTAATTTACCGAATGGTTTTTATAATAAACTAGATACTGAAGAAGCTGTGCCACTGATGAAAGCAACCGCAGTAAAGGGTTATGTCAAAAAGTTCTACTGACGTAAATAATATATTAATAATAACAACGGCGGTAGCAATAATAAATCCAAGGAACAAGAACAGGCACGAAAGCAAACCACTCAGATGACGACAGGGGAAAGCTGCTGTGGCAGACCAACAGCCGTTTACCTTCTGTGGAGATCGGAGGCTGTCGGAAATACTTTGCGGCGTTGTAAAATAGTAGCATTAATATCAACAGCCACGGTAGTTGGCGGTTAGCAAACTCCAGCCACCTGGAGTACACAAAGAACCCCGACATGGCCCTTTATAAAACTGGAAATATTCCACTGACCCGGATGAAACTTTGTGCCAAATTTCATCAAAATACGTTCGGCCATTCCGGAGATCTAGCTATGACCTTGGGCGCTCATCATTTCTTACTCTGAGGATCAAACTAGACATAATTCATCTGAATTTAACTTTTAAAACATTTCCACGTGGCTTATGAACATCTTCACGGGAAAATTATAAGCACAATACAAGAAACGTCTCATTGCCTTTACACGAAAAGCTGCAACGATGTGCCATGAACCTACTAGATGAGAAACTTCTGGCCGAGCTTAGTGCTGGAGATATTGTTTCCCAATACCGTACGTATCACACGTCTTGTCTGACAGGCGTGTACAACAGGGAAAGAGCCTGGCTAAATTCCCAGAAACTTGGAGATGATTATGTGCACTATAGACAACAAGCATGTGCCTATGCTTTTGATGAGCTTGAGATGTACATAAGAGACAAGCAGTTGACTACAGATAGGTGCAGCTATTTTAAGATCGTAAAAGTTTATGATTCGTACAAAGAAAGACTGGAACAGTTTAATGCTGATGGTTTCTTTGTGCACTGAACACGATTGAAAGAACAAAGACTTGGCCGTATATCAGAACTGGATGCCTTCAAGAAGGGAATAGAAATTTGCCTTGCCTACAAGGGGAAAGTGGGAGAAGCCCTAGCCACAGCCACAGCATGTGACTACAGTGATGCACGATTTGATGCATTAATCGTGGCCAAAGTAGCTAAGATATTGAGGAAGCAGATGCTTGAACACGAGAAAAAAATTTGAACCTTAACAGCAAACACTGAGAGAGAATCTGTACCACCAAGTTTTTTGGAATTTGTAAGTGTGCTGCAAAATGGTGGTGATATAAAATCCCAACTCACATATGGCATATCATCTAGTGATCTAGCTTTAACACAACTTCTTCACTTCAACTGTTGGAAGACTCCAGCATCTTCAACGTTTAATAGACTTTCCGAATCAAGAGAATTTCGTTTTCAATATACCTTGGTCTCCTGGTCTTTGCAAAAACCAAAAAGCGTCAATTAATTTATACATTTCATGAACATGGAATCAGCATGAGCTACGATAGGGTTTTGGAACTGACTAAAGGATTGAGGATTGGGAGAAGCAGTTGTTGTAGCAAGGGTTGTGGAGGAAGAAGTACTTTGTCCCACTACACTAAGAAAAAGTCTCTTTACAACTTGTGTAGTTGGCAATCTGGACCATAATCCAATTGCCACAACAGCACAAACATCCTTCCTTGGGACAGGCATATCTTTGTTTCAGCATCTGAGCACTGATGAACAGGGTGAAGACAGAAACTTGGTCCAAATCATCAAAAGTGGAACAAAATATTAAAAAAAGTACCTTCTCTTCCTGAATATGAATGCACCCCCTGCTCACTTTAAACATGAAAATCCCTTCCCTTCATCCATTGGAGGTGCAGGACACCAATAAGTTGTGCTTTCTAAGGATATTTCTCTTGAGTATGAATGGCTTCAGAAAGTCAGTCTGTTGGACTGGAGTGGAAGTGCTGTGTCCATATCTTGGGCAGCACATCATGCTTCTGAGGAGCGACAGGCCCCCTTTGAAATAAGCTTGTCATCAATGTTGCCTCATTTTCAAGAGGCAGCTCATTCAGTTGAAATGATAAAAAATGCATTGGATATTGCAAGATCAACCATTCAGTTTCTCTATCCTGGCCAAACCCCAGTTCTGGCGGTTGATCAGCCACTATTTGCAGTTGCCAAGCAGATCCAATGGGAATGTCCATTGCATTATGGTGATATGGTTATCATGTTTGGAGGACTGCATTTAGAAATGGCAACATTCGAAATTCTTGGTGATCTATTGAAAGACAGTGGTTGGACTGATGCTCTTGCATAAAAAGAAATAGCTACTAATAGAACAGCAGATTCGTTTATCTCTGCTTCACATTTGAAGAAGACATGTCCAGCCCAGTAGGTGATAACTTGCAGTTTATATCAGCTGTGCGAAGCCGCCTATATGGCATATATCCAGGAAGCAGAAAAAGAGAGTGAGCTAAGTTGTGAAAGCTGGATCAGAAAACGAGAGTCAGTGTCTCCACAATTCTACTTTTGGAAACTTATGCTTCAGCTAGAACTTCTAGTGTTCATTTTCATCAAGTCATGCCGAGATTCTAATTTCAATCTGTACAAAGATGCGCTGCAAGAACTCATTCCTTTCTTCTTTGCCTTGAACCATGTACATTATTCCGGGTGGTTTTCAATACATTTGAGAGACATGGAGGCTCTCCAAAACAACACCTTTGTTGAATTCACAAAAGAAAATTTCACTGTCCATTAAACCACTTCGCCTTTTTCCTCAATGGCTATAGACCAAGCGCAAAGAGCAGAATAATGCTCATGTGAAAGGTAATGGGGGAACCATCGGCCTATTTGAAGATGCAGATACTCTCAGAAGGTGTGGGCAATGGCAGTTCCTGAAGTAAGCCGCCTGATTGATGAGATTGAGACTAGAAGTGATGCTGATCCAAAATATGACGGTAAGCATCATGATGAAACTGAAACTGTGCAGAAAAGGTTTCTTGAAATGGTTGAGAATCTAGCAAAAGTAATCAAAGAAATGGGCAACCCTTTTAAGAAAGATTCAGTGGATGTGATTGTGCAAGACATTCATGAAATTAGGGACAGTAAAGTTAGCAAATCCTTGATATCTATGAAGAGCCTTGGACAGAGACAATTCACAAACTTTATTGAGAGACTCAAGACACCCAGCAAATTCTATGAGCCAGTACATAAGAACCAAATTTTTATTGTTCAGTTGCAAGTTGTCTACTACAGAGTCCAAGGGCAAACAGTTACTGCAAACCATAAAGGAAGACCATAATCTATCCTCACGCCTTTCCATATTATGCCAGAACAGACAGTTCGACTTAGATTAATTCGTTCAACATGAAAATAAAAATTTCCCACCATCGCTGGCATAGAATGGGCAGATGCATCAGTAGTAGGAAAAGCTTACTAAGAATTGAATAAGCGTGGAATGCCGTGGCAGGTCCAAGTGCTACAAGTTTGGACTTAGCTGCACAGCTCTCTGCAGCTGGACTTCAAAACTGATTGATACATGAAACATATTGGTATCTATCAAGAGATATATACGTTTATATCTTTGGTGGCCATTTTGGAAATATGGTGGTCATATGGTGGCCATATTGGAATGATGGGTTTAGTTTATCTCTTACTGACAGTAAGAATGCCAGATATTAATTCACAATCATTATATGGACAGTATGCAACTTTCGTAGGCTTATGGAATGAAAATATTTGAAACGCATATAGATCAAATTTGCCACCATATTGGAAAAGTGTCAGCCATCTTGGAAATAGGCATATATTGAGGTGGACGGAGGTTGATTTTAATTTATGTAGATAACAAGCGTTCTCATGACAAATCTGTTGTTTTTATCACCATTTGCACTTTTTTCCCACTATCCCCGCTACATTATAGTTCTCCGGTTTTTGTTTATAGTCCTAGCTAATAGCAAGTAGTGGCTCACTTGGGGTAGGAGAAGGTTTACTGTTGGAAGGGTGGGCTATTAAATGCAGCCTGCAATAAGATGCGATCGTCGGTTATCAGAAGATTGAAACAAAAGTGTTTCATTGCACAATGGGCTGTGCAGGTTGTGAGATGTAATACTTTGGTCCAGCTACGACACTAGTTATATTAGCTCTATTTTGTATACTGTGTGTAGAAGGATATTGGCTTGAAAGATACACTTATAGAGTGATTTCAACATCCATAGAAAAATGGTTAAGTTGACGAGAATTAAAGTCCTTCACTACTCTCTGCTTGAATAACCGTAATGTCAGAATTTAAGAAAACAATAACAGTATGCTGTCACTATCAGTATTATTACTCAATACTATATGTAAATGATGATCATAAAGATAAAAGCATCATAATTATTACCAATATTTCCATTATTATTGCACTAGCTAACAATATAAATTTGATTGTAATTGTAATAACTAAATAAACAACTATGATATCAAATACATAAATAATTAATTTAGATTAATACTACAATGACTGGGACTGAAACACTGCACTTCCATCTAGATAAACTAGGTTAGGTTTTTCACACTACTTTCATAATTTATTAATAAACCCGCCATAGCCGAACGACTATTTCTATTGATGTAGATTTTTTCAAATTGAATTTTGCAGAGCTAAGATAGTCCGAATATCCTCCCCTTTCCACCGCCCTCCCCACACCAGCTCCCCCCTCACCCACGGAAAAAAAGGAGAGTAAAGCCCAAAACGCGGCATCACAACTGAAGCCTTTCTCTCCTGGATCATTTCTATATCTCTATAGTTCACTGTGGTCTCTCTCTATCAAAGGTCATAGGATAAATATTATCCTCACAGAAAATTCAGAGGAATTGTCCATTGATTTGAATTAACGTTTCTTCGGAGCAGTTGACTTTTCTGTACAGCACATAATTCTGTATGAAACTCTCAACCGCGGGGCATAAACCTTCAGCCACGGTCAGGTGGTGGTTGGTTATTGGCACCTATAGCAGTGCCAGACGCATGATCATGACTAAATTTAACCTTAAATAAAATTAAAACTACTAACGTTAGAGGGCTTCAATTTGGTAGGTCTGATGATTGGAGGGTGGATGATCAACATACCAATTTGTTGCCTTCTAGCCTCTGTAGTTTTTAAGATTTGAGGGCAGACAGAAAAAGTGCTGGTGGGCAGATAAATAGCCATCTCAATAGTTTTCGTTTAAAGCAAACTACAGAGAAAGAAACCGTTGCAGCGAAATATCGTCTCAGTAGAAAAGGAGTTTTATACTCATTTGCTTGTCATACGTGAAATTACATGAGATAAAAGATAAGAAACTATGTGGTAAACAAGGTAACACAGGGGACAAGAACTACACAAGTGCTTACGATGGTTTGTTCGTGCAGACGGAATGAGAGAAGACAGACCGGAGAAAAACAGTGATCATGCATTGGTATATCACTTGAGGGAAGAAAAGGGGCGAGCATTAGAAAGGGGTGGTTAGATGAAGTGGCGGAATAACATTTATATTTTGGAAACACAAAGTGAAAAACAAGCTCATAGTCGAAGAGGCGACGTACCGATAGTGAAGTCTCAAGGTAAATAAATATATGATGGAAGAGCACTATGCAAATGAATTGAAACCTGCACTTTGGAGGGGAAACGATAAACTTCTTTCCCACCGTTATCCCTACATTGAGGGGTCGGTTGCCTAATGCGCCTTCTCCGCTGCCTTCTATCAGTGCATCATCAGGTATGGTTTATTGTTTGGCAAGGGTTTTTTTTTTTACGACCACATGCCCTTGTTGTTATCAACCACAGTTATTGGCAGTGGGCCTAGCCTTTTACTAAAAACTACGAGTGTAAGGCAGAATTTTCCACGGTTATTGGTGGTGGGTCTAGCCTTTTACTAAAAAATAAGACTTCAAGGCAGTAGTTTCCACAGTTTTTGGTTATGGGCCTAGAATTTTACTAAAAAGTAAGCCTTCAAGGCAGCAGTTTCCACAGTTTTTGGTGGTGGGCCTAGTCTTTTACTAAAAAGTAAGACTGCAAGGCAGCAGTTTCTACAGTTATTGTTGGTGGGCCTAGCCTTTTACTAAAAAGTACGACTGAAAGGAAGCAGTTTTCAGTTATCGACTGTGGGCCTAGCCTTTTACTAAAAAGTACGACTGAAAGGAAGCAGTTTTCAGTTATCGACTGTGGGCCTAGCCTTTTACTAAAAAGTACGACTGCAAGGCAGTAGCTGTCCTTTTAGTCGCCTTGCAGACACGCAGGACCTGCGGTGGTAGTATTCTTACACCCTTACCACAGGATCAGGAGGGGAAGCGATAATGACTGTACTCAATTGTAATCAAACGACTATTATAAA
>NC_087217.1:35071215-35086215 GCF_015104395.2 Macrobrachium nipponense | reverse complement strand
CACGCAGCAAACGTCATTGAGAAAAATAATAGCACTAACAGGAAACTTAGTGACGAGCACTGTATTAATCACCATGATGCCTTACCTTTCATCTTCTATACTAATAAAATTAGTATAGAAGACATGACGCATTCACCATCCTCCTGCAAACCTGTTTGTCCGGTCACTGTTGGGGGCAGTATAGTTAGGGGATGGGGAGAGTAGGGGAGAGACATGACACATCCACACTCCCACCCCACACAGCATAGCACGCCCTATCGAGCTCGTATTATTAAAATGAATACCAAGGAAACTTGTCAGATCTCTGAGGAGGGTCCGATTGCTAGTAACCAGATACCTTGAAATTGCCAAATGAGATGTTCCATGGCAATAATAGTAATAAGTTCCTTAGCCTTAGGGAGGATTTTATATGCAAGTAAAGCACAAGCTATGAGTTTCTTGCATATCTTGGCAGTTGTGTCATCTGTTGTAACACCAAATCACATAAGATCTCTGAAGAACTTTTTATGACTACATACATATGTGTTTATATATATATATATATATATATATATATATATATATATATATATATATATATATATATATATATCGAGCTACAATGTCCTTTAATACAAATTCTACAAGATGGAGGATTGTAGATTTATTTTATCGTAGTTCTTAGAGGTTTTCCAAATACTATATTTGCTTTGCCAGTGACACTACTTGCTTTGTTACTTAGCATAATCCCAGTGCCATGGAGCTAGCGAGTTTGGCTCCTGTGTACATACATATCTTCTGATTTGAATAATAATAATGTATTAAGTAAAAAATTGCTTTTCCCTTAATTTCAACTTAATTTGGCTATAACATAGATTGTCCAATACTTGTTATTAGTGTGTGGCCCACAGTTTGATGCCCTTTTTACTCTAGGTAAGCCTAATGGAACATTATACAGCAATTCCTGTAACAGTGGTGCCCTTTCCACCATATTGCAAACTTTGTTGCTTGTTGCAATGCATTGCAGCACCCCGCCCTACTCTCAGTAAAATAACAAATCAGTTTCGACTGGCTAGATCTGAGAACTTTGCAAGACAAATGAATCTGTAATGAAAATCCATTTATTTCTGGCACCAGTAGACGGCAGTATACAGCTGTAAGTGCTGCATTCACTGTAAAATTTGATTCTATTTGTCATTAGTATATGTTATTGCTGAACCACATATCTCTAGTGATTAGGCATTAGCTAGGCAGTGCAGGAAAACAAGTGTTAAGTGTTAACATTCTGTTAAAGTACAAAAATTCCTGCCAAAACTTACGATAACCATTAAGCTAGCAAAATGGATCTGGTAATCCCACCATGTTGGTCTCTATTCAGCTCTTATTTCACTTTTGCTCTTTAGTAACCAAGTCTTTTTTTAAGTACTTATTTATTCTACATACTTTTAACTTGCTTAGCATTCGTTGGCATATTCTATCGTTCATGTACCATCGCAATAGTATTTTTAATATAAAACAACTATGAAATCATTCAGATGTTAATGTAAATAGTAGAAATCATATTCACATTCTGAAGACAACAGTACCTCAGGAGACTGTAGTAAGGTGCTGGTAGTCTAGTCTAAACATTGTCATTACTTTCAGCCAGGTGTCCATGCCCCTATGTCTACCCCATTCCCATAACAACTATCTCAATAGACCTTTACTGTGACAATTGCCACCCGCCATCTTACAGCTACATAATTTTCACTTTCACTCAATACACTTCTTGACCCAGAACCATTCACCACTCTGAAGACCACATAAACTCTTGTATTACAATTATTCACTGTAACATTGTGTTATTTCTCATCTTATTAACCCACATAGGAAGAAATCTTTCACCTGATTTCCTTATGAGAGCAATATGTTATTTATTCATGACAAACAGGCTAAGACTGCGAAAATTTATAGTGATATACAAACCACCTACTTTACCAAACTAAGTTTGATCTACCCATGAAGCCTTATTACTTATATTTCAGTAGTTGGGAAATCTGTCTAAAACACAAGCCCCCTTTGAACCTCAACATTTGATATCAAAGTTATTTTATTCTTGCATGCTTATGCTTTTTACTGGCTGTAATTTCCCAAGGCCCACTTCTTGCCTAATGTAACGAGAGCCACAACTTTAATTGTTCCTTCAGAACCGACCGCATTTTGTGTGCCACATACTTAGGCCACAATCTCATTTGCCACCTGTGTACTTTTGTTGCAGAGCCATTATTCCACAAAATCCTTTACAATTCTCCACACTATACCACTAAGCACTCGTGGCCCTTGCACTAATTTCATTTTATGTTATTCCATATTGTTGTGGAATCCACACTTTTACCCTCGTGTGCCTTCATTGTGCCGGAGTGTATGTGTTATTACCTTACCAAATTACAAACCTGTTCTTCGTGAACATCTTACATCCTAGGTGATAAACCAAAATGCCAATGTTCCTTGAAACAGACCCTTAACCTCATGTTATAGCTGGCCCTGTCCATGCATGAAATCAAGTCAAGCTTATGTTCTTTTGAACCACCAAAAAACCACATGTTCTCTGAATGAGAACCTAACGTTTTACAGAACTCCCTAAAACCTTGCACAAATAGCTAGCCTCATCTGTGTGTAAGATACAAGCCATCCTTTGAACAAACCTTAAGTTCTCCAGAACAAACCTCAAATTCATTCCGCTTAATCTCACACTGTGGACAAACAAAAACCATGCCATTCTTCATAAACATACCTTACGCCTTTCGGGACCAACCAACTCTGTTCCTTCATGAACATACCATGTGCTTTGGGAACAACAAACTCCATTCCTTTGGGAACACACCATGTCCTTCAGGATCACCGAGCTCTGTTCCTTTGGGAACACACCCCATCCTTCAGGACCACTACCAAATCATGTTCCTTGAGAACAAATCCACACACTATCAGTGTCACTAACTGTTCCCTAAACATCCATCTGCACTCCATGACGACTATTCATAGTGTAAGTGTTGCCTTCACTGGCCTTCCTTGGCTCTCCTGTGCCATCACCAAGCATCCAGCCTAGTGCCACCAGCATTCTTTTGAACTAACCTACATCTCTCAGGACTAATAAACAGCTTCCTCAGCCTCTTTCCTATCCAACGCCTTGGTGATTTCCTCCCAGCTCGCAAACTGAGGACCTGTCTTGGCCCTTCTTTCCTACTTCCTGCCTTGGTGGCTCCACAGACTCGCACCCTGTAGCCCCATTGTGGTTCCCATTTCACAGTGCCACACCTATTCTACAGAGCAACCATCTTACTTAGTGCCAGTGCCATTTGTTTGGCACTCACCATTCTTGCCATTTCTGTGCAATTACTGTGCAGTTTAGTTCCCGACTGTATACCCTTCAGCAGTGCCATGACCACATATGCTGATGACTATCAAGTTTTCCTAGAGCTATGGTAGAAGAGAAACATCTTGGGAGGCACCCTAGACCAATGGGTCAACACCCAAATGGCTAAAGCTCAACAGGAGAGAGAAGCAAAGGAGGAGAAGGAGTGACAAGCAATAGAAGTTCAGTGTAACCATGAGCTAGCCATGGAGAAAACTCGCCATGATAATGCCATGGCACTCAGCCAACATAAAGCTGAGAACCCCGCTACAGTCTGCTCTAAATAGCATGAGCATCATCATCCATAAGTGGTTGGACACTGAACCTGAAGCATGGCTCAATAACATAGAGAAGGTCTTCGCTAACTTTGCACCCAATGAATCTGAGGTATCTTTAATCTTGAACAGACATATAGGTGGCAAGGGTTTCGTTACACTATGTGCTTTGACAGCTGCCAAACAAGGAACCATGCTGCAGGCAGAAAAGCTGTCAACATAGTGTATGAAATTATGCTTGAACATTGGTGAAGTCTACCTAAGGAATTTGGACAATTGTGAATGGATTTGATTTATTATAAGAAGAGGAACTTTAACTATTCGCTGAAGTCCTTTAACATCAAAAAGCTCACGGAACTTTCTGAGGGTATGTAACTGGAGGACTTCTTTTATTATGCTCCAAGTGCACTAGCCACTTACATGTATGAGGAACATCCTATGACCATTAGTGAGTGCTGTCGGTTAGCTGGGGATTGGGAAATTCATCATCCCATCACAGTTATTTAGCAAGAAAATCACACCTCCTAGTCATACCTCAACATCAGTCCAACCTAAGGATGGGCTCCCCTCTATACTTCCTCCTTGCAATCATTGTAAGAAAACCGGGCACCGCACTGATCAGTGTCACTTCAAACCCAGAAATAACCAGAAGACTACATCTACCTCTCCCACTAAGACTGCTCCTGGCTGGAGCACCATGCCACTCATGGCTTGCTCCTAAACCTGCAGGGGCAGAGCCCAAACGGAACTTTAATAAAGAAACTTCAAGAGACTGCAATCAGCAAAGCACATGTCAGCTTGATATGTGCATTGCCCAAATATGTTTAACCAAAAGCATTCTAAACAGCTGTCAGTATGAAACCCCTACCAAATGGCTCAGTTTGGAAATTTGAGTGTAGGGCCCCTCAGTGGCTAGCATCAGCCCCACCCTCTGTCAAACACCATTGACACAGGGTTGGAGATTAGCCTCCTCACCAGGGAACATGTACCTCCCAGTGCTACCATCCGAGAGGACAAATGAATGTCCATTTGCTGGTTTAACAGTCATATGTTAGACCTCCCTACTGTTCGTCTAATGGTAACCAGTGGCATACCTTCTCAAACACGAGAACACCATTTTGTAGTAATCAAAATGCTCACCACTGGATGGCTTTTGCTATTAGGACAAGACTGTGCAGTGGTGAGAGTTTATCATTCCTCTAAGATATATGACAGCAGTACCTGTTGAGGATGTGATCCACTCCCTGCGGACATCCCTTGGCTCCAGGAGGCAGCTAAATTGAACCCTGTACCAGACACTCCTCTACTGGCCCCAGCTCTCCTCATCATGGGAGTGGATGCTGTAACACCTGCGTTAGATCGGGGTCACCTCATCACATCACAAGTGGAAGAACCTGAACTGAAATGTCTCTAGGCAGATGTACCACGTGACTTAGACAATGTCCAAGACCTTTTGAAGAAAGATACAAGAGCCTATTAACCCTCTTACGCCGGGGCCCTAAAAATCAAAACGTCTCCCGTATGCCGGGCCTGGTTTGGAGTGAGCGCGGAAGTGGAAAAAATAATTTTTTCAAAAATTTACAGCGCGCGTACTTTTGAAGATTAAGAGTTCATTTTTGGCTCCTTTTTTTGTCATTGCCTGAAGTTTAGAATGCAATCATCAGAAATGAAAAATAATATCATTATCATATATAAATAATGCGATATATGATAGCGCAAAAACGAAATTTCATATATAATTGTATTCAAATCGCGCTGTGCGCCAAACGGTTAGAGGTAACAAGTTACTTTTTTTTTCGTTGTAATGTGCACTAAATTGCGATCATTTTGATATATAACACATTGTAAAACAATAAAAGCAACACAGAGAAAATATTATCACAAAATGATGCATGAATTCGTAGCGCGCGGATGTAAAAAAATAATTTTTTAAAAAATTCACCATAAATCGAAATATTGTTATAGAGACTTGCAATTTGTTTCGAAATGAAGGAAAAGGATTGAATATTACGATACTGTAAGAGTTTTAGCTTACAAATGCAGTTTTTTACCATTTCGAACGAGTTAAAGTTGACCGAATGTCGAATTTTTGTTAAAAGTTTTTTTTTATATGCAAATATAAAAAATATGAGAAATGCTAAAACCTTCCAATAATTTTTGTTATATTGTGCATGTTTTTGCGCACATTTTCATATATAAAACTTTAAAAAAAGCGTAATATGAAAAGGCACAAATATTAGGAGAATGTGACCTACGCGTTTCCGAGATTTTCGGCCGAGAATCGGCGCGCGGACGGAATAAAAATATTTTTTTCAAATATTCACCATAAATCGAGATATTGTTCTAGAAACTTGCAATATGTTTTAAAATTAAGATAAATGATTGAATATTACTAGACTGTAAGATTTTTATGTTATAAATGCGTTTTTTTACCTTTTCGGTTGAGTCAAAGTTGACCGATCGTAGTTTTTTCGTATTATCGTACTTTATATCAAATATTTCAAAAATGAGAAATGCTAACAACCTTCCAATATATTGTGCATGTTTTGCGTACATTTTCATATATAAAACTTTAAAAAAAGCGTAATATGAAAAGGCCAAATATTAGGAGAATGTGACCTGACGCGTTTCCGAGATTTTCGGTCCGAGAATCGGCGCGAGCGGTACGGAATATATTTTTTTCAAATATTGCATAAATCGAGATATTGTTCTAGAGACTTGCAATATGTTTTAAAATGAAGTAAATGATTG
Source organism: Macrobrachium nipponense (assembly GCF_015104395.2). NCBI lineage: Eukaryota > Metazoa > Arthropoda > Malacostraca > Decapoda > Palaemonidae > Macrobrachium > Macrobrachium nipponense. The sequence goes on along the minus strand of NC_087217.1, from coordinate 35,079,819 downwards.
AATATTACTAGACTGTAAGATTTTTATGTTATAAATGCGTTTTTTTTACCTTTTCGGCGAGTCAAAGTTTTTGACGATCGTAGTTTTTTTCGTACTTATCGTACTATATGCAAATATTTCAAAAAATGAGAAACTGCTACAACCTTCCAATAATTTTTTTTATATTGTGCAGTTTTTGCGTACATTCATATATAAAACTTTAAAAAAAGGAATATGAAAAGGCACAAATATTAGGAGAATGTGACCTACGCGTTTCCGAGATTTTCGGCCGAGAAATCGGCGCGCGGACGGAATAAAAAATATTTTTTCAAATATTCACCATAAATCGAGATATTGTTGTAGAGACTTGCAATATGTTTTAAAATGACGATAAATGATTGAATATTACGAGACTGTAAGATTTTTATGTTATATATGCGTTTTTTGACCTTTTCGGTTGAGTCAAAGTTGACCGATCGTAGTTTTTTTGTTTTTTCGTACTTATCGTACTTTATATGCAAATATTTCAAAATGAGAAATGCTACAACCTTCCAATAATTTTTGTTATATTGTGCATGTTTTTGCGCACATTTTCATATATAAAACTATAAAAAAGCGTAATATGAAAAGGCACAAATATTAGAGAATGTGACCTACGCGTTTCCGAGATTTTCGGCCGAGAATCGGCGCGCGGACGGAATAAAAATATTTTTTTCAAATATTCACCATAAATCGAGATATTGTTCTAGAAACTTGCAATATGTTTTAAAATTAAGATAAATGATTGAATATTACTAGACTGTAAGATTTTTATGTTATATATGCGTTTTGGTACCTTTTCGGTTGAGTCAAAGTTGACCGATCGTAGTTTTTTTCGTACTTATCGTACTTTATATGCAAATATTTCAAAAATGATAAATGCTACAACCTTCCAATATTTTTTGTTATATTATGCATGTTTTTGCGCACATTTCCATATATAAACCTTTAAAAAAAGCGTAATATGAAAAGGCACAAATATTAGGAGAATGTGACCTACGCGTTTCCGAGATTTTCGGCCGAAAATCGTCGCGCGGAGGGGAAAAAAATATTATTTTCAAAAATTCACCATAAATCGAGATATTGTTCTAGAGACTTGCAATATGTTTTAAAATGAAGATAAATGGATTGAATATTACTAGACTGTAAGATTTTTATGTTATAATGCGTTTTTTTACCTTTTCGGTTGAGTCAAAGTTGACCGATCGTAGTTTTTTTCGTACTTATCGTACTTTATATGCAAATATTTCAAAAATGATAAATGCTACAACCTTCCAATATTTTTTGTTATATTGTGCATGGTTTTGCGCACATTTCCATATATTAAAACTATAAAATAAGCGTAATATGAAAAGGCACAAATATTAGGAGAATGTGACCTACGCGTTTCCGAGATTTCGGCCGAGAATCGGCGCGCGGACGGAATAAAAATATTTTTTTCAAATATTCACCATAAATCGAGATATTGTTCTAGAGACTTTCAATATGTTTAAAATGAAGATAAATGATTGAATATTACTAGACTGTAAGTAATTTGCTTACCCCCCCACATATTTATAATATATATATATATATATATATATATATATATATATATATATATATAATATATATATCTATATATATATATATTACTATATATTATAAATATAATATTATATATTATATATATCTATATAATATATATATATATAATTTTTTTTTATACGTAAAAATATATATATTACATTCTTCGATTCTGGTACCAATACATAAATAAAAGGAATGCAGGTGACACTTCTCTTTTCGCATACAATGAAATGTCTTATTATTATTTTATCATGCACACATTCAGATATATAAAAAATTGTAATAAATATAAAACTAAATATAAAATAAATGCAGAATACTCACTCGTAATCCTGACTCTTCGTTCTATTCTTGTTTTCTCCCTCCTCCATTGAAGAGTCTTGCATTTTTTTCCTCTCGACATGACGAGGTACAGGTGGAGGAGGGAGACGCGCGCCCTTACGGCCGCTGGGATAGGGCGCGGTTCCGTGCGCCCTCCCTTGACCGCCGCTGAGTCGCACTCCAATACAAGACCACACTGTGGTATTTGCGGTCACACTCCCCGAACCTGCATAGAGCTATCTTGCAGGTGCGACAGAAGAACCGGGTGTCTCTCCTTCTGCCATTCATATGGCACACCCGGCACCGTTTCTGCCTGCGCCCTTCTAGGAGATCCAGTGTGTGATCCCCTGGCATTAGCCGACACGGAGGGTCCACTACCCGACGAGAAGGGGCGCGGGTGGGGGCGTCAGCAGGGGCGGCGGCAGCAGGGGCGTCAGCAGCAGGGGCGGCGGCAGCAGGGGCGGCGGCAGCAGGGGCGTCAGCAGCAGGGGCGTCGGCAGAAGGATGACCGAAGTTGGCACCCCGAAGGTCTGCCCTTTCCTCTATGGGTAGATCTACAGCTCGGGGCAGGGGGGCAGACATGGAAGGCCACTCATTGGGATCAAAGTTGATGAGGGCTTCCCCGGCTGCCTCAAGGAACTGTAAGTGGCTCATCCTCCGTAGATCGGGACCGTAGTACCCACAGTAGAGTACGTAGGCATTTTGGAGGGCCAACTGAAGGATGTATTTGAGGAGCTTCTGTGTCCACCTTCTGGTTCTCCTGGCGAAGGGATAATATTGGATGAGTTGATCAAAGAGATCAACTCCTCCCATGTGCCTATTGTAGTGCCCAATGACGGTAGGGCGCTCAACACGAAACTGCTCATACACAACTCGGCCCTGTCGACGCGTCTTCTTCCGCTGCACGATCTCCTCTTGGACAGGTTCATGGCTCGTCGTAATCATGGGGACGAGTCGGACACCCTTCCAACAGATGACGAAGACAGCTCCCTTCCGCCGCCACTGTGTCTCTCCTCTTGCCAGATGTTGCTGATGGCTAGCGTACCTCTTGAGGGAATTCGGGGCCCCACGCACCAACCGAAGGGTACCACTGACGTGAACACCTGCATCATACAGTTCCTGGGCCAGGGATACCGAGTATAATAATTATCCATAAACAGGTGGTATCCCTGGTTACGGAAACGATCCACAAGCTCGAAAACAGTGTCACGCATCGTGGAGAAGACCCCGGAATACACCGAAAAGTCCACGACGTAGCCAGTGTTGGCCTCGGTAATAAAAAAAAAATTTCACGCCATATTTCTTCGGCTTCTTGGGGTTATACACTTTGATGCTTAGACGTCCTTTGTAAGGCATCATCCCCTCATCTAAAGAAAGGTTCTTTCCAGGAATCACGAGAGTTTTACAGCGTTCACGAATATATTCCAACACTGGGCGCACTAAAATGAGGCGATCAGAGTTATTCCGGGGTATGGGCCCTTCGGTTGAAGGCGTTAAAATAATCTGTCCAACGCCAGGAAAGTATCACGGGGCATAATGCCGGGCACATAGGGCGTACATAAAAGAAAATTACGCCTCCAATACATCCTGACGTCGGCAGCAGGAATCAATCCAAAAAAAACGTGGAGCAAAAAATGCGCCATGTCAGGGAGGTCGCAGCCTCGCCAGTGATAAGATAATGTCGTGCGTAGTTCATCACGGCAATACCTGGCATAGTCCACCGTCTCTGCTACCAGGTACTCCAGCAATTCCCACGTAAGGAAAAGCTGAACAAAACCCAGAGCAGTCAGGGGAACAGGTACGGTGAGCCCAGGATTTGCCGTAAATGGATGCATGGTAGGTGGTGTGGGGTCCTCTGTCCACCCATCGTCGCTCTCGGACGACCCTAGGCTAGCACGACTATCCGACCTTCTACGTGCCCCTGCGCGCGCGCGCGCGCGCGGGCACGAGCGCGGGCACGATTTCCCACACGAACCCCCCTCACTGGCCCATCTCCCTCACTCAAGCCTTCGCTTTCTGTATCCCCATCATCATCACCAACAAAACTTGATCCTAAATCATCGTCCTCCCCCTCCTCAGATTCCCCCTCATAAGCACTATAACTACTAAATTCTAGTTCACTTTCGGGATGTGACCCTCGAACGGACATTGGGGGCAAATAATCCTCGTCATCACTATGATCGGGAGTAATGTCCTCGTCACTGGATGACCAACCGCCATCAAAATGAGGACTTGCCAAATGCTCTCGATCGAGCTCCGATAAATAATCGTCAATGTCTCTTTGTTTGAGCCCTCCCAAATTCCTACGAATGCCCCTAAGGATGGCACGATGTTTCCTTGGGGTTACTAACGGCAAATGAGACACATTCGAAGCACTTTCATCGACACGTGGTCGCACAGAACGGCGTTGAGGAGCGAGGTCAGGTTGGGTGCTGGGTCCTTCGCCAGCATCCAAGTCCAAAACTCTTCTAACACGATCCCTTCCGACGGGTAAAACGCGCCTTTCGCGTGTCATACGACGGTCAGACATCTCTATGAACGTTCTGTACCAACACAAATGTTCAAAGTCTCGCACAAGCTCAGTCAAACACGATTGCGGCAAAAGATCGCTGACGGATGATGCTACGATGATGCTGGCTGGAGCGAGAAGGAAGGATTCCGCGCATGCGCACTTGGGTCACGCTTCAAAACAAAACAAGGCCTTGATCCGTGATCTCCCAGCATCCCCCAAGGCGCGTGATTCAAAAGTTTTCGGCTGGTAGGCCTATAAGTATTTTTCCGCGAATTTTAAAAAAAACTTTTTTGAGTCGACGTATGGTACGTCCAATCGGCATACGGGAGACATTTTGACTCGACGTTTAATACGTCCAATCGGCATAAGAGGGTTAAGTGGCCTACAGGAGAATAGTAGTGCCAAGCAAGTTACATTGGAAGTTTGTAGAACTGGCTTATGATGGAATCGGAAGACATTTCGGTGTGAACCAGACCACCAAGGCCAACGCTGACAAATTCTACTGGACTGGGTTACAGAAAACTGTAAAATCTTATGTCTTGTCCTGCGTTATCTGTCAGAGCGTAGGACAAGTAAAATGAGGTTTTGCCAAAAACTAGACTTCAAAATCTGTCATCAGCTGGTGTTCCCTTCTCGGTTGTTATTGTAGATTACTATACAACCCAGGGGAGTAATAGAACCAAGACAGGGAATGCACATTGCCTGACAATCATCGACCGATTCACTGGGTATCCTGAGGCCATTCCTGTCTGGAGCGAAACCTCGAAAAACACTGTCAAAAATTTACTGCATTTCTTCTATAGGTTCGGTTTTCCTGTTACCATACAAAGCGAGTGTTCCGTGACAGCATGGCTATTCATGGAATCAAATGTTTCCACTCTACACCCTACCATCCAGAAAGCCAGGGAATCATTGAGTGATTCCATCAATCCTTAACTTCTACCGTGTCAAAACTTCAACATGAGAGTTTAGGAACAGGGAGGACAATCTGCCATATGCTCTTTTTGCCCTCCAACAAAGCCCACCAGATACCTTAGGGTCGAGTCCATTCGAACTATTGTATGGCCACTCTATGAGAGGATCAATCGACGTCCAACACGAGTCCTGGGTGGAACCTACAAAGACAGATCAGACAAAAGAACTCCCCAGCAAATAATAACAATCAAGCGCTGACACTACCCTAAGAAGGAAGACGAGGCAGCATGGGAAACGTGCCACATAGCAGAGATCGTGATCCAGCCAGCATCTTATACAGACCTTGTCGGCTGGCCATATGTCCATAAATTACTTCTCCCTTTCCCACTACTAAGTTACCTTATGTGGTTTACACAATCCATATTCCACCCAATGTCCCTTAATTAAAGTCTGGCTTCTACACTCAAGACATCATCATCATACTGACTAAGGTACAGTTGGGTTTGGAAATTGTTTTGGCACACATTCTCTTACTTTATTTAATTGCGGCCCTCTTTATGCTCACTAACCTTGCAACTCCTTCAGAGCATAAGTGAAGTAGTGAAAATTCTTGTGAATCGTAAAACATAAGTGCCATTTTGTTTTGCATACTATTATCTATTTTGAATGATTTACTCTCCCTGCCTTCAGTACTTCCCTTTTAACATTACTTGCTTTAGCAATTGATGTTATAGTGCGTTCCTTCATTGCAGATTAGGTGACCGTACTAGTTGTGTTCTCATCTGTGTTTGGATGGTACCAGTCTTCCCTCAACTGCCATCATTTTGCAAGTTATACTAGATGGAAGATTGTATTTATTTTATGCTCTACATACAGAATTTGCAATATTCTACTTCCCTTAGCGTAGCCCTTAGAAATTTTCCAAATACTATATTTACTTTACTAGTAGCACTGCGTGCTTTGTTACTTAAAGTAATCACAGTGCCACGGAGCTAGTGATTTTGGCTCCTGTGTGCATATCTTCTGATTTGAATAATAATAATTTATTAAGTGAAATATTGCTTTTTCCTTAATTTCCACTTAATTTAGCTATAAGGTAGTCTATACTATACTGGTCATTAGTGTGTGGCCCACACCTGGATGTCCTTGTTACTCCAGGTAAGCTTGATGTAACATTATATGGCCATGCCTGTAACACACACACACACACACACACACACACACACACACATATATATATATATATATATATATATATATATATAATATATGTATATATATATATATATATATATATATATATATATATATATATATATATATATAGATATAAACTGTAAATCCATAAGGACACACTCAAAATATATCTCTATATGGTGAGAGGGTAAGTCACTGTCATTTTCTGTATCAAAACCAAAAAGGTAAAGGTTTAATTCCTTTCCGATGTATATATGCACTTATTTATAATTCCCTTTAGGTGAATCCAATATTAAGGGTATTTATCCCTTAATACTTAAGGGGATAAGTCACTTGTGAATTAGTTACTAAGCTATATTATGTATGGCATGTATGCATTATAAACTGAGGACTTAGGTATCATCGTGGAGATGAACCGATTTTCATTTAAAGTACAGGATCTGAATTCGACAAGAATATGTAAAGCAAAGACGAATCATCTTATATTTCTGTTGAACTTTAGATGTTTGTCACTGTCATTCTTTTAACAAGTAGAAAAACCTCAGGTTTGGACACACTTATCAAATATACTTCACTTTGGGTGTAAATCATTCCCAATTAAAATTAATTTAACATTAACGAATATTTATCGCTTAATTTTTGATAAAAGAAAAATCTGTGTTAATCAATATCAAAACCACACACACACTTAAAACCACTTAAGAGAGGACTCGTAGCATCAGCTCTTATGGAACTATTTTGCCAGATAGATACCTTTTAAGATTTTTTCGTAATTCACTGGAGTAAGGGACTTTAGAAATATTGTTGCATCACTAGTTTACATATGGTCCTTCATTTAACGAATTAGAAACAGTGGTTTGGGTCCTCACTACAGAGATGGAGGTCGCAGGTCTATGATTTCCAGTGTGAACATGGAAATATGTTGGTTCTCAAATACTGAGCTCTCCGGTGTTCAGACAGTTGGGGTTCCTCATTTGTTACTCAGCACTTCCCAAAGGAGGATAACGAGAATTCGTATCGTCTTCAAGGAGATATTGTGTACGGAGCTCATAAATTTAGATTCAAAGCTTAGTCTCGTTTACCAGCTACTCATGAGGTCTTCAATTGGGAAGAAGCGTCTAATACTTTTGGAAGACCAGTACGTATACACCGGTTCAGTTTCTGGATAGTCAGCAGCATCAATAGACGTTGGCACTGGAGAACCAATACTCTTCCAGCCAGACCCCGAGGTACGAGAGTCAACTGATGGTCTCAATGGATTAACAGTTGCTGTTCCAGCCTCTAAAACATGCTTATGCAATCACCTGCTATTGGTGCTCTCCCGTATATTGTAGGGCGTGTGACTGATACTACACTTAACTTGTGGATTTTGTTTTACCAAATAACTGTTCTTTCCGGCGTTAATTCGTGTCCTGAGATATGTTACCCCCAAAGATTCAGAGGCTGCTCCTGCTAGTGTTCTTTCATGGGACCTCTTAGACACTGGAGTGTGTTTTTTTTTTCTTTTTCTTGTTTGCGTTTGACTGTTTCCCCAAAGAGAATTATTTGTGTACGTACTGGCTTTTGAAGAAAATCTAGTAGACACTTTTACTTCAAAAAAAATTTATCCGCACCATTGTTCCCATTTCACTTTCTCCTCGAATAAACACCTTGAAAAAATTCACTGGTTTATTATTATTATTATTATTATTATTATTATTATTAATTATTATTATTATTGGATTATGTTATTATTATTATTATGATTATTATTATTATTATTATTATTATTCATTATTATTATTATTATATTATATTTTTTTTTATTCTTTTATTTTTTTTTTGGAAGAAGACCCTCTTTTAAACAAATTCTGTTGAATAAAAGGGCAGAATTCAGCTAATTAACCTTATATATTATCTTTTCCGTTTTTCCTATTACGTACTCGCTTCTCTTGTTCAGCGATATTTCTTAATAATTAGCCAATATTCATATTGGGAGAAATCTAAATAATGCTGAGTGTGATATTTTATTTAGAACAGGACTATGATTGTCCATGCTGGTATTATCAATACTGATAATACCAGCATGGACA
>NC_087217.1:35036215-35063715 GCF_015104395.2 Macrobrachium nipponense | reverse complement strand
TAACATTACTCCAGATATTCCGTTTCATCTGAGAAGAATCTCTCTCTCTCTCTCTCTCTCTCTCTCTCTCTCTCTCTCTCTCTCTCTCTCTCTCTATATATATATATATATGATATATATATATATATATATATATATATATATACATATATATATATATATATATATATATATATATATATATATATATATATATATATATTCTTATATGTTGTTACTTTCGTAACGCATATCATCCTCTCTTTATCTGTATGAAACATTGTAACATTGTTTGCAATATTTTCAGATTCCTTATTTAGCTTAGCGATAGTATGTTCTAATAATGTATGTTCAGATTTTGCATAACATAATTTAAAAGTTTAGAATATAACTAAGACGTGGATAAAGAGAGAGAAATTTTTGCATTGTACATTAGCCACGAGGCCTCCTCGTCACCAAGTTTCCGTTTTGTTTTCATAACATGTCAACACTTCTCATAAGGGAGTTCTGTTTTGGAACATGTTGAGCATACAACTTACATGACTGGTTTTAAACGTGTATGTCTTTGTCGAGAAGTCACGGGGATATTTCACCATTCTCCTATGGTATTGCATCATATTTTCGTAAGATCGTTCTAGAACCTTCTGTTTCAGCATACGTCATCTTTGGGAAGTGACTTCATTTAGTTTTCCTTTCAATATAAATAATTATTCCTTTCATATTAAAATGCTTTTATTGTCTTAAATCGTGTAATAATAAATGTTATTTATGATTGTAATCTCACTTTCTTTCTACTTTTTGTTTTGAAAGAGAATTTTTACGCTACTAGCTGAACTTCGGGTCCAAAAAGGTTTGAGCATGTCAGGTCTTGATGTCTCGCCCGTACGAGAGAGAGAATCTTGTTCATTAGGGACTTTGAGCTTGTAAAGAGATCATCTCTCTCTCTCTCTCTCTCTCTCTCTCTCTCTCTCTCTCTCTCTCTCTCTCTCCCGTGCCATACTTGATTTTACATTAACGTAAAGATTTTATACTTGGTGATTGGTCACTCGTAAATTTTAGATTTCGTATTTCTCAGAGTTATTAAGTATTAGTTAGTGCTTATTGTGGAATCTGAACAAACATTGTACAAGTGTGTAACAGCGCCTTTTCTTTTTTGAAATATTGTGAATTGGTGAAATTTTTGAGCTAGCTGCAGCAGAGAAAGAAAATTGGTACCAAGGTAAAGTGTTATTACAAGGTTTATTAGTTGCAACTACTATCTACAGTGGTCTGGTGAAACAATTTCATTTTTTACACATTGCAAATTTTGATGTGCTGTGTTTGTTTCTTTTAAAGTGATTTTTTGTGCATTTATCCATTTTTCTTATTGAAGTAAATTTTTGTGCATGTCCATTTTTCTTATTGAAGTGTTTTTTATACTCTGTGTGATTAATGCTTTCTTTTTTGCAAATTTGGTATTTTTCACTTTTTCTGTGTTTTCATTTGCATTCACAATTTGATTAACTTAATTGTTTTCGTTAATTAATTGTTGCACATTTGATTGAATTTAACACTTCTTAATTAAATTAATTTCCAAATTTTAGTTATTGCTTAACACTTAGAATTTCAATTGAAGAATTTAATTCCTTGATTTAATCAATATTCTTGATTTTTGTGATAAATTAATTTTGATTTAGTTTTACTTAATTAATTCAGGACTTAATTAAACTTTGTGTTGTTTTCAAGTAACAGTAAATTTCCCTGAGATTAGGAATTTCACTTATAAATTTTGAGTTTGAAAATAAATTTTTGTATTTAAAATTTGTATGTTTTCTTTTTCATCAGTATATTTATTTTGTTTAGGTAGAAACATAGAGTGGTAATTGAGCTGTTTTCCTTCAATTTAATTGAAGCGAGTTAAGACCAGGGAAGTACTTAGACTTTTAAAGTTGTTGATGGAGTGATGCCCTTTAATTAATTTAATTACATATAAGATTACCTCACACCTGTTTTAATGAACTTTAGTCTGATTTTCTGCAATACTGGTAAGGTGTTTAAGGGATCACCGGTAAGTATTCAGTCGTATTTTACCTGTGATGAAGGTTCAGGTGTCTGGCTGTGGAAAGGCAATATACAACAATTGGTAAGTGTAGTAACCAGATACTTGGCACTTCGTCACAATATAAATACATACACACACACACACACACACACACACACACACACACATATATATATATAATATATATATATATATATATATATATATATATATATATATATATATATATATATATATATCCAAGCAGCGGTGGCCACAGCCGGATATACATCAATGAGGAGAAGGACATAAAGACTTGCTAAAAGGGTCAATTTATTCCCGACGTTTCGTAATGTCTTCATTACATTTTCGAGGGCTGTACAAAATAGATAGCATAAAATAAATTACAATAAAGCTAAAAATTTTAAATATAAAAGTTGCACAATGATTACAAACTTGAAATATTAAAAAGACTAAAAGGACACCTTGAAAAACAAAAAACGTAAACTAAACAGGACAAAAATTATTAAAATAATTAAAAAAACAAATAAAATACGAAAAAAAAATAATAAGAAATATTCAAGTAAAGTAAAACTTTACCAACCTATTCAGCGGCAATGCCAAGACTGGAGATAAAAGGAAGAAACTAAAAGAGGTACAATGTGCCAGCAGAGGCTTGGCTGTTTAACAAGGGGACGAGTCGTTTGATCATTAACGATTCTAAGATTGTCAAATCGTGGCAGTTGGAAGCTCGTCCTACAATTGTAAAGTCCTTGTTTTCAATGGATGTCTTACATATTTTCGAAGGATTTCTAATATTAGAAAACTCTGGGTTTGCAATTTTGCTGCCTGTCCTATAACTTACTCCACGATGTGAATCTATGCGTACCTTCAGAAGCCTCCTGGTGGATCCAATATAAGTTCCTAAATTACATTTAGGACAATTATAGCTATACACACACCCGGAGGACATATAAGGGCACAGACGATCTTTAAACTTGAATAATGACCCAATGGTAACAGGATTAATGGGAATCAAATGAACCTTAATAGCTCCAAACTTATTTTGGATATGTTGGGAAAATGTTTTTCTAAAAGTATCATCTAATAAAAAAGGGAACTTGGCATAAAAATTCAATTTAGGAACATTAAAATTTGTAATTCTTAGGGAGAAGTACTTGTCTAAAAGCAAGCGAAGTGTCTTAAAGACCAGTTCAGATGGGAAGCAGTTTTCTTTGAAATATTTGCATAGAAAGGCGATCTCATCTTGGAACAGAAACCAATCAGAAGTTAGCGTAAGAGCCCTGTGGAGGAGAGTAAAAACAGAATTAATTTTAAAATTGAAAGAACAAAAACTATAAAAATTTGACCATAAGCCCGTGAACGTTCTTTTCCTAAAAATCGTGGTGTTAAAAATATTATTCTGTCTTAAAACAAGGTATGCTGATGATACCTTTGCCCTTTTTAGACGTAATTATGATGCTGATTCCTTTCTTGAGTTTATAAATGATCAACATTTCAACGTTAAGTTTACCCTGAAAAAAGAAAATGAAAATCAGCTTTCTTTTTTAGACGTCCTTGTTTTAAGACAGAATAATATTTTTAACACCAAGATTCAATGATATTCCTTTTAACTGTCTCTACACGGGACTAAGGATCTTACTTCAGTCCAGTTAATAAGACGATCTAAATCTCTCATATGTACGAATAATGCATTCGATATTTGATCAGTTCTCACAGAATATTGATGTTGTTTGATTCGCTGAGAAAATGATTTTCTAGTTTATCCGTAATATATTTGATCACACTTTTTTATAATGAATTTCTTATATGCAGCCAGAAACATTTTTAGAAGAATTTTTAAATTAATAAACTCTTACATTAAAATTACTGAAAACAACATTTATGTTGAAAATCTTTAAATTTTCAGGAATTCCTAAAAACCTTTCTTCATACTATAATTTGAGAATGTTATGCTCACTAAATTCAAGGGTTGTCATTGGTTAAATGACATGTTTTCCTAGATCTTTTCCATGCTACATCTACAAAAGTCCTTGGGTATTTAAGTTTGAAGGCAATATCATGAATGATTTTAATCTCAGCGTCAATAAACTGCGGGCTGCAGGCACGCAGAGCCCTTAGGAATATTCCAGAAAAAAAAGAGAATTTAACATTTTGATGGTAATTATTGGAATAATAATGACCAAAAGAGGCATTGTTAGTTTATTTTCGAAAGACTGAAAAAGCGAAATTTTCTATCAATTGTTCTGTTACATCAAGAAAATTCAAATTACAATTTCTCTCTTCCTCTACAGTAGATTGTATGGAAAGAACTAAATTATTTAGGTTAATCAGACATTCCTGGATATTTTCGTGAACTGTCCAAATACAGAAAATATTATCCACATGCATAAACCATATAAGTTTTTAGGCCAAAAATCTTGGTAAGAATTTTGTCTGAAAAAATTACATGTAAATATTGCTAAGGACAACCGATACGGGATTACCCATAGCCATGCCGAACGTCTGAATAAAAAAATATCATTGAAACAAAATGTACTATCTTTGATACATAACCGAATAAGACTAATGATGTTTGCTACAGTAACAGGAATATCATATCTTTCTAATTATTCTTACAAAACTTGTTACAATATTCTTGAAACTATTTAATAACAAATCCTATTTAAAATGGTCTTGATAAATGTTAAATTTCTTAGATTTTTTAATTAGGGTATAACTTTAACAGGTTTTCGTCAAATAGTTTATTACCAAACTATCGTTATCTACAAAATCTTAAGTATGATTTTCCTTTGACTTATGTTTACAAAACTGCGCTGCTTTCATTTCCCTTTCAAATGGCATCTCTGTGCTCTTTTCTTCTTGCAAAGTCAACACATTAACCGACATTTACCTTGTCATATGTTCAATGCGATTTATTTAACGCTGTTTTTTCACAATTAATTAATATCTTTTTAACAGTTAACGTGTTCTTGTAAACCGATTATTTTGTCATTCTGAGTCAGATATTGTATTCAGGGAAGTGTTGTTTTCACATGTCTGGGGCATTATAAGATTTTCATCATTATTATGAAAAGATTTTTCTTGTTTTATTCCATAAACATAACACGTTTCCCTTCCTTTTTGTAGGTCTCTATTTATAATCTCAATATAATGAAAGTTCTGCCAAATGCCTCATGTTCAGTAAATTCACTATCACATACACTAAAACGTCAGAGGATATCGACAAATCCTTTTGCCATCTGACCCAAAAATGGAAGGGGCCGTCTAGACCACGAATACGCAGAATCTGTCACAACCCAGTTTCATATTATGGTTTCAATAACGCCAAGGTATAAAGACAAAGCCAAGACAAAAGACGAAGCACATGGGTCACTTGAATTCTCATCACTTGCTGTACGGAAGACTATTTGTATGCAAAGTTACCATGTTTATGATGAGGGGAACTCATGGACTCTTAATTTAAAGTAAGAAAATCATGAAATAAATTTTTACCTGCAAATCAATGACCTAGCAAACTGGAATGCATCATGAAAAGTTCCAAGCGTTGGCCAATTTCCAACTGACAAAATGCACCTGTTCGGGAGGTATTGACAAAAAGACACTGAATTCCTTGAGTATTCACACTAAAACAAATACACAAACACAAATACATTATATAATATATATATATATATATATATATATATATATATATATATATGTATATATATATATGTATAGTATACTATATGTGTATATATATATATATATATATAGTATATATATATATATATATATATATATATATATATATATATATATATAATATATATATATATATATATATATATATATACAAATCGTGAAAGCACTCTCATGGGGATTCGTTATCCTTTGCAGGTGAGGAAAGGAGAGCTCAAGTATTTTCAAGTAGGGGATGTTTGGTACTATCCCACAGGATTGACTTAGACTATACTGCTTTCCAAAATCAGTATTTCCCAAAGTCTTCACATGTCTTGTTTTTCCAAATCTCTACATTTCATGCTTTCCAAACCTTTAAGTTTACTTTTAAATCTCTACATTTTATGTTTTCCAGTCTCTATGCTTCTGGCTTTTACGCTTGGCCGTAGTAAAGCCAAAAGAAAAAGAAAATTCAAAATGGATACTCGTGATAATAAATATATATATATATATATATATATATATATATATATATATATATATATATATATATATATATATATATATATATATTTATTATCACGAGTATCCATTTTGAATTATCTTTTTCTTTTGGCTTTACTACGGCCAAGCGTAAAAGCCAGAAGCATAGAGACTGGAAAACATAAAATGTAGAGATTTGAAAGTAAACTTAAAGGTTTGGAAAGCATGAAATGTAGAGATTTGGAAAAACAAGACATGTGAAGACTTTGGGAAATACTGATTTTGGAAAGCAGTATAGTCTAAGTCAATCCTGTGGGATAGTACCAAACATCCCCTACTTGAAAATACTTGAGCTCTCCTTTCCTCACCTGCAAAGGATAACGAATCCCCATGAGAGTGCTTTCACGATTCACTTTACAACATATTGTATTGCTAGACGAAACAGAGATGTAAACTCGTTTAATTGCTTTCCCTAAGATTAGTCGTGATGTGAAAAATGACCCTTCTGTCCCTTCAGGACATTATGGTGGCTAAATGCCGCAACACAACCCAACACGAGGAAGTAGAACAATCCCAAGGGATATCGCTCACTCTTTCCATTGTGATACTCCCCAGCTAATTTGTTGCAGAACCATTAACATGAAGAAGACCTCCTGAGTTGCTAGATCGCACACGTTGTATGGCTGAGTTTTCAGAGCTCCTTAATCCTTTTACCTGACCTGAACCTTAGCATTGTTATCAGACCGTCGAGTCCTAACTCCATCCCCCGCCGCACCTTCATATTGCATGACCTCTCTCGACCACCTGCACTTGCATTGTCTTTCATATTTTTGCACCTTTTCCTCGCCATCGTTCAAATATCTTTTCAGGATACAGAAAACCATTTGCAATGGACACAAAAAGACTAAGTCGAATTACCCCAACAGACTTGGACCTGTTTGAAAGGACAACAACACCAATTAACCTTTGACTGGTGGAAGCCCGGTCAGCCAGCAGGGTATATATAGAGGTCCTTACATTTGCTCATCAACATAGACACTACCGTGCTATCAACGTGGACAGCTCCATGAGCTCAGGACTGTGCGACCTGTACGCACATCTGATTGTGAGCAAACATATCCATAGAGCCCCAGCCGACGACCTGATGCTATTCTATTACTTTTGAGTCACTTGTCACACCTGACACAGGAGTGACTTTGTGTCAAACACTCTGCATACGCTTTCCCACCACCATTGCCTTGCACCATCGTCTTGCACTGAAGAGGCTAGTAACTAACTGAAAAAGAAGAAATGAAGAACTACTTGAGACTTTGTTAGGAAGTCTAACTAAAGAACTACTTGAGACTGCCAGAGTGTTTGACTGAAGAAGACTGTTTTCTATGGTGAAGAACTACAAGTGCCCCACGTCCCTTGACTGCCAACGTGGTACGGAAATACATCCGTCAGCCTGCTAAACAAAGTGTACTTTTGTTCTGTCAGCACTTCACTACTGCTCCTAGCTCTCCTTATGTTCTCACCTGTGTTTTCTTATCTGATTCCCATTCCAAGATTCCTTCCCTTGATTCATCCTCTGATTCCATTCCTTGATTCCTGTCTCCCTATGAGACATGTGAGTTTTGATGTGATATAGGAGAGATTATGTTTGTAAGCAAATGAAGCATATCTGGCGCACACACAATACGCGGGTGGGCATAAGCGAACATGGCAGACGATGCTCTCACCTAATTTAACTTTGCCAGTTGTTTTGTGCACACTGTACATGCATGGCAGAGTAAGGGCTCTTTCTTGCTTATTACATTGTATATGTATTCTCGAGCAGTGCTTATTAATTTCTCAAAATGTGAAACAAATATTATCAAAGTTGCTTATGTTTCAAGTTTTTCAGTCTGTTAACTTCACTTACCATGAGAGAAAAAATATTTCAAGGCAACAATAAAACTCTAAAAAAAGATATATTATTTTGCTTTCCATACAGGTTTAGAATCTAGTAGTTTCAAACAACTTTCACATGAGGGCAAGCCGTCTATGTCACTGCACTCTTAATAGTGGAATGGTCTGAAATTCATTGGTCCTTTATCTCGATCCATTTTCTGTGAATCCCAACTGTTGCTTCTATGAAGTCTATCGCTATTTTTCACGCTAAAACATGGAATTATAATTGTATGTATTTATTGTTGGTATATGGGTTAAAATAGATAATTATTTAGGTATGTGGGGGAGTAATAAAGTTTTCAATTTTCTATAAATTGAAATCGCGTGCATTTTGAGCAGTCTTCAGAAACTATGTCAATAGAAAAATGCTTTATATTATTTTATATAGATAAACTTCCAATGGAAAACTTCTGTCAATGTGTTGGTAGTGGCGGGAAAATATTATTGGAACGTCGCTCTCAGCAATGGTTGACAGATAAACTTTTAATGGTAATGAAGACATGGCGGCGCTTTTGTGTAGGTCTTTTGAACTTAGTAATAATATTACTCATTTACTGAGTAAGGGCTCTATCTTATACTTCCTGAGCAATTTAGGCCAGGTTACGAAGTCCTCTGCCCCGCTGCTCTTTTTATATATCAAGTTGGTATTGAAAATAATTTTAAATTGGAAGATATTGGTTACAGTCTAAAGTTAGCAAGAAAAACATTTTATTCATATAAGAAGAAAAACAGAAAACTGGATTTTATATCTTTCCCATACCATCCCACATTAGAATCTAGAGTCTATGCCCTAAGGATACTTGGTTTTAGTGCAACATTTTCATATCCCAGTACCATTGAAAAAACTTTAATTCATAATAGTCCGGAAAACAAGGAAGGAGTCATATCATAAGATCCCATGCAAGTGCGGTAGTTTTTATATAAGACAATCTGGGAAGGCACTCGAGAAACGCATTTTAAATCATAAATATAATATACGAACAAATAATACAAGCAATGCTTTATGTATTCACAGTAGTATGTGTAATGTACCGATTGACTGGCTCCGGTCAAAGATTTCGTTTAAGAGCACAGGCTCTATTGAAAGAAATTTGATGGAGACAGCTTGTATTGTTCACAGCAAAGGAAAATTTTTTTATTTATCGCCTGGTTTGTATAAATTAGATCCTTTTATCTTACATGTCATGAAACAAATTGGATAATGTAATCCATTTAATATGTACTGTATGTCATGCTGTTTCAAATGGACGTATTACCTCATTTGATATTTTGGTATTTTTCATTTGTTCAACTATTATTCTTGTTTTATTGTTATTTTACTGCTGAATAGTTTGTAGCTCAAACTGCTTGCCTTTGGTAACTGTATATTTAGAATCTTAGGCCTTTCTTGGCTACATACGGTGTAACCTTTATCTCTTTCCTTAATAAACGCTCCAAGAAGAGGTCCACTGGAGGACGAAAACTGTTGGTCATTTTCTGAGAAACACCATTTTCATTTTCTATGTGGAATAACAACTCATATAATATAATATATATATATCTATATATATATATATATAGATAAGAAAGGCTTTTGCAATTCTTGAGATCGATGTAAGACAGAGTTCCTATATCACTTCATCCACCTCAGAGTTCATAATCCAACCAACTTGCATTTGAAACGAGCGTCATGCCTATTAAACTGCAAGGCCTTGTTTGCACTCACGCATTTGTAAGTATTTCAAGAGTAATATACTATATAAAGGGTGCAAGTACTTTCCTTTCTACACTTAATTCTAATATAAGTCGTACATATTTAAGCTGAAGTGAATTTTCGCTTTAAAAAATCTATTTGCCTAAGCCTTTGTAATATATATTATATATATATATATATATATATATATATATATATATATATATATATATATATATACATACACACACACACACACACACACACACACACACACACACATATATATATATATATATATATATATATATATATATATATATATATATATATATACCTTAGAGGACTGATGATGCACCGTGTGTTGTGTGGGAAACGTTTTTTATAATAAATTATGGCATGTTACTGAGATTATATCATGGAACCTCCTGAAATCTTGCTATATTGCCGTCTGGAGATCCTATATGCATATATATATATATATATATATATATATATATATATATATATATATATATACTATATAAATATGCATTTATTCGATTTAGGCACTAGTGTCCTTTTATCTTATTGCTATAAAAACATGCTGATCTCATTCTTTGCGCATCTAAGGTAATACTAACGAATATAACTTAATAGTTCCAAGGGAACATCGCATTACATAAAATATGAATTCTTTGTTACACGCTCAAGTCAAACACTGGTGGCAGCTGGTGCCATTTGCGAACGTAAACTTGAAGTGACACCGAACTTTTTCTTTCATCTTTTCCGGAAAAACCTTAATGCAAAGACCAAACTCTTAAATTCAGTCGCACAAAACATGGCGGCGAACCTTTGCGAGATAAGGAAGCTGTTTTAGTGGTTTTGCAACTTATGACAAAGTTATCTAACAATATTTCTCACGCAAGGATTGCAGAGTTAAGATTTATCTGTATGGCCTCCAAGTTCCTCCCTCATGAATAAAATCTTAGAAAAAGGAAAGTTTCCATGTATTGCTCGGCCAGGTCTCGTATGTTTTCCAAATGAGAGTCGGGATTAGTTGCGCCCCTGCATATTCGGATTTGGTATTCATGGGCCTCCATTCAGGCGTCTAATGCATAATAAGACAAAAGAGAAAAAGACGATAAAAACCGACGGAAGCAAATACACCGCCAATGAGGGGGAAGGTCGGAAGGACGAGGCAAAAACCCCTTCTGCTTCCTCATTCTGGAAATACTCTCTAGAGATTGAAATTTGATAAAAAAAAAATCATAACTATTTTTCTAGGGTGCTATGCCTTGTTTCGTTTGTGAATGGAATCTAGATAATGACCTGTAAGTTGGTAAGATTCATGAAAAAATAATGACAATGAAATGTACACATCACTCACCTAATAGAGATGGAACAATGATTCAGTGCAACAAGGATCCTTCTGTTACTCAAATACCTAAATTTCCGTATGGCTGCCATCTGCTTTGTCAAAAGATAGTTTGCTACGATAATCTAATGTGAGATAAACTTATGACGAATGTTACAGCCACCCTCAGACGATCTGTTTTTATTTAAATAAATTCCGTCTTTTTTTTAACCACAGTCCCTCAACAACTGAAATTGGTAGCACTTTAGATACTTAGTAAATTATTCCATTTTCCAACGGTACTTTCGTTTACAGTTCGTCTAGGCTATTTAACTCGTTTTTCTCGGTGTAACACTTCCAGTCGGACGATGGCAATTTGTTGCGCGAGCCTTGTGTAACAAATATCACCAATTAAATGAGAAGTAAACTGTTGTTTCGATTATTATTTGCGAGATGGTTATCAACGACGAAAGAAAAAAGCATGATGAGACCTCAGATCACACAAACACATCTTGCACAGAAGCCAAAAGCTGTAAAATCAACATTGAAGCTAACGGAAGTAATTGGTCCCTGCTGGAACGCGAGCTGTTGATGAACAGGGTTATTTTAGCTAAACGATGCTATAAGAAAAAAAACAAGAAAAAAAAAAAAAAACAGGCTGCTCAGAATTGAATACGATCCAAACGGAGGTAGTTCATAATTTCTGGCAATTACTAAGATGATCACCGTCACTCACAGAAGACTTACTACCCCAGTTACGTCGATCTGGCCTGAGGGATAAGCTCTGCCAAGTGTAAGCTGCGCCTCTGCAGTAATCTTCAAAAATGATAAGTGAGACTTGTATCATAATGAGTCCTGTAATGATAATGATACCTCAACGAGTAATGGAAGTCCGGGAGATGATGACAAAACGCTGATGTCTGCTTCAAAGAAGATGACTTTAAATGATGATGGCGATGATGATTTAGCGATGACGGGCCAAATTATATATCGGGCGGAGAGAGGACTTCCAGCCAGCCTTCTTTCTCCGAGAGAGTCGCTCACTCTACTCTAATTCTGGGCAATGGCGGTGTCACTTGATTCCCCGTAACTCCTGAATAGTTTCCTGTGCTTTGATGCGAATGCAAGAAGGAAATATGTGAAATAACGACACAAAGCCCTGTCTTCAAGTTAGCTGGAAACCTGCTCAGCAATATACTCTTTCATGTAAAACAGATTTCCGCTCCGCTACTCGGACTCTCCTCAGTCATTACGGAGAAGGCGGCAGAGAAAATGCATTGCTGATTGTTAAGTCGAGCTTCTACGATTTCCTGCAAGTAGTGGCGGCTGGTTTTGAGGTGGGCGTTATGAGCCGGTTGGAAGAAGCTGAAGGTGACTGGATAAGTGGTTAAGGGTTTTTATACGTAAGGTATTTGTACCTGGTCTTATTCAACCGTAAACATCGCTGAACTTTCTAAACTGGCTATGTTAGATGCTTACATTTAGCAATGGCTAGGTTCTGAGAAACTGCGAGAATACTGATAGGCTGGTGAAATAGGGATTTAAACTTCCTGAAATACTTAATGTAGAAATTTACCCAAACTTCTGTGAAGGCAAGTTAAGACTACAGAAATACGATATCACTAAAAAAAAATCTTTGTTATTCAAAATGTAACAAACGTGAGTAAGTATGTACAACAAATATGTACATAAATAGCAACAGCAAAAAAAAAAAAAAAATCATGGAAAATGGCCATTTGATGTTAAAGTAGTATTATCAAGTATGTTCCAGAACATGCGTACAAGTACCCGGAAACTGCCGTCCACAAAATGTAATGGTAGTAATTGAGAGTAGCAAGCGCCATCTTTAAAGATTACTGATAAAAAGGGTGAAACTATTCTGCTTATATACCATTACACATTTGATTATCGGATGCTTTGGTGTTGGTAAGTGTATGCGTAGTGAACAGATGATGATAATTCAGGAGGCACCAGTAATCATCTTCAAGGCCATGATTAATACTGTTTTTCTTCTTGTGATTTCCATGATATATACGTAAATGGATGATTAGTTAAGTGAAGCTTAGGAAACTACATTATTAATGTAAATATTTCCCACTTGGTAATTGGGTACTCTATTACTTATAAAAGTATGTGTGACTAGTTTACAGTTGGCAGTAATGCAGGGGATATCATCTTATGATTTTCATGCCAAATTACGTACAGTGAACGTTATTGAAGTGAATTTGACGAAACTAGAGAATTTACATGACATTTTCCCGTTAATAATTCGGAGTTTTGTTGTTGTAGGTACAAGCAATGAATAGAGACGGTCAGTTCACAGGGTTCTGGCAAGTGCTACATGGCCAACAAAATTAATAATCAATTTCCAGGTGCTATATCATTGTCATGAAAACACATAAGTATTAATGTTTTTAAATATTGAAGGAAGTCATGGGGACTGTAAGGAAGGACTTGCTTTTGAAGGACAAAGTGTTTAACAAGACACAATTATGAATCCCTGAAGTGATTTAGAAGATTAGAATAAAAGATATGAGACATTCTGATAGTAAACACGGATAATGATAGAATAATTTATGAAGAAATTATCCTTGAACTCAGTGAGAGTAATGGCAGTGAAGAGCCTTCTTTCTAACCAGCCTTCAACCAGCTGGGGTGCCTCACACCCTAAAAAGAAAGAAAAAAAATGCAAACTTTGAAAGTGCGAAAAGATAAGAAGGAAGATGTGGATAATCTTATCACTCCGCCACCCCGCAACCCCCGGCCCACGAAGAAGAGCAGCCTTCACTTCTACGGAGATCGCTTCCATCTTCCCTGCCATACTTGTAACGTGGGATAAATAGGAGGAAACATTATATGAAATCTTTTATTTTTTATTGGACATATCCTCTCTCTGACCTAAATATATCCCTTAGATGTATATCCCTTAATAACGACCAATGAAAAAAATAAAAGGAACAGGAATCATAATGTCAAAACTCTCACCTCCCTCCTGAAAGGGTCAGTTGGTTGTGTTTCTTCAGGATCCTCCCACCAATTAGTTCAAGTTCCTGCCAGAAGAATGCCGCTTGGTTGCGTGAATATCTGTTGTTAGTATATTTGTTTGGTTGCGTGAATATCTTTTGTTAGTATATGTTAACATCTTACACAAGAATCACAGACGTTTTATTAAAACCAATTTTCCATATATTCATTGTTGCTTTTTGTATAATCTTTTAAGATAGGATTGCAGGGGGGATCTTTAGGGCATTTCTACTTTAACTTTTCCGAAAAAGGGATTTCATGATTTTTTCTAACTTTGAGGTTTGATTCTCCCCCAAATCATTAGTACCTAAATTTCATTACCAATTAAGGTTTCAATACTGCATTCGGCATATTTGACAAATACCAGCGTCATCTCCAAATTAATTTGTTATTGTATTTAAACCTATGAATAAAATTGAGTTGGAGATCACACAGTTTTTGTTAAATTCTTTTCGTTAAATTCACCGAATGCTGTATTACTTATGCGTAATGAACCATGAGATGGGGGCATAGCACAAGGCTGGTCATTTTAGAAACTTAAGATCACGTATGCAACCTCCATTATGTAAATCATGAAATTCTCATTCAAGAGTTTTATGGCGACAAAGGCCGTAACTGATATGAGTTCTGATCCCTATCGAATGTGAAGAATGTCTTGGATATGATTTATAACAAGATCTCTCAAATAATGGTTTCATTTCCCTCGCCTGCGTATAATGGCAGCTAACAAGCAAGTCTCAAGGTTTACGTGCTTTAGAGAGTTCTGAAATGATGGAGAACAGGCTGTAGTTACTGTAAAAAGTGCTCATTCAAAATGTGACTGTGAAGTCGACAGAAAATGCGACTAGCCCAGACATTCTGTCGTAGCGTTATGGATAAACATCTGAATCCTTGACAACACTACTGTACGTTGTAAAGTACCTTTTTCAGCGTTCTCTGAGTAATGAGTAAATATGTTGCAGAGTACTCCAGACCGTTGGAGCTTCCACGTCTGCTTCTCTTTTAAGGTTGGTTCATAGTGTCCTGTTATTTGCTAAAGGATGGAGAGCAGATGGTTTGGATACAAGAGGGAAGACTTTGATATTGTCCACCTGAGATAAAGTAGAATTATCCTTTTTCTTTTGGTTATATAAATTACTTTGATGTACCAGTGCCTTTTCTAAATGGTATCTATCGCCAGTTGAATTTGAGCATAGCTGAAGCCATTTTTCTGAAAAAACTTTATTCTAGATTTTTTATAAGTAATTCTGGCACCTTAATAATTGCTGGAACAGTCGATGCACAATTTCCTTGGATAATAGTTCTTTGGACATGATTATTCCTTTATCATGTCTTAAGTACTGGGAAAATTTTCTTTGAAAACAAACACAACTATTGCAATGCTTCAAATAAATTTTGTTAAGTCAAACACTCCTGGATAGAAAATCTGTGCAACTAGAATCCTGGCTTCATTCATTATTTCATGTAAATAGGAAAGGAAAGGAAGAAGCTGTGTAAATCAAAATTTTGGCTAATCTAACCAGGATTGCCCTAGATTCAACTTTGATAACCAGTAACTGTATACATAACATTTGGATGTCAGGCTAAAAATTCCTAAAGGGGCTCAGCAGCCCTTAAAATTTTAATTTTTAGAAATACAAAACTGAACAAGATTGCAACAGGCATTACCTTTCAAGGACGTAGAGAATTGCCGTATAAAAATTCAATGGGATAACAGTCAATCTTACAAGGAAGGGATTGGATCCAGAGGGCTAGGTGTAGAGTTCTCAGCCTCATATTAGAGTCGCAGCATACATATACCCCCATGCTACATCAATGGACAAAATCCCAAGGGATATTCCAATTACAGACACACCAGCTGGATAATAGAAGTGGAAAATGTAAATATATATTTACCACATAGGCTGAGGAACAGTACGAAGAGAGCTTTCACAACTCGAGAACATCTCTCATTTATTTTGATATCAGACATTAGATAATACTTCGGGTCTCCTTGAGAAATGAGAAAGGAATGAAAAAGAATAAATGAGGAAATCGCAAGTTTTAGCATGCAGCTTTAGTACTTGCAATAATAATAATAATAATGATAATAATAATAATAATAATAATAATAATAATAATAATAATAATAATAATAATAATAATAATAATAATAATAATAATAATAATAAAAACTATTGAACAGATTAAAAATCCTCCCCAATCAGGTGGATTTAAAACTCGACTCGAAGACTAGTTATTAAGAACTAAGAAACTAAGGAAACTAAAATTATTTACAAGGTGACATTAAAATTGACGAAAGTTAAAATTAAACTCGAATATTAACCTTAATAAGGTGAAGAATAAGAAAGCAATGGCTGTAGGACCGTCGTTCGCCCAGATCTCAGCTAAACCAAGAAAAGTTGAGCAGAGGATTTATTGACTTAAGGGAAGGAATGAGTGTTTGATATTATGTAAAGACTCGAGTGTCGTTATATATTGGCTGTGCTGAGAATTGTCTATTAACGAAAAATGTCTTGTTAATTTCAATTTTACAGTAAGCTGCATGATTTCTTATATTAAAAAATTCAGGGTTGGTTATCCTCTGGCCAGTTCTGTAGCTCACTCCCAAATGACTAGAATATCGAACTTACAACAAGCGTTTCGTCGATCCAACGTAAGTACCGGGACACCCCGGACAAGTAAATTTGTAAATAATTTTCGATCGCATACACGGTTGCAATTTCTCTTTATGACTAAGGAGTGAGGCTATTTTGAGAGCATTGTTAGGTATTAAATTAATTTGCAGAATTTCGAACTCTCTTTCAATAATTTACTTGATACAGACTCCTAATTTATTTTTGAAAAAAATATATGGAATAGTGGCGTTTATGGGTAGTTTAGCTACATCAAAGGAAGGGGCATTTTCCTTAAAGTTTAGGTCAAATAATTTATTTGCCATTTTATAAAAGACCTCCGTGGGGTACGAGTTAGTTAGAAAAAATAATCTTGTAGAGATTCAATTTCTGAGTGGAACGATTTCCAATCAGAGGCATACCTCCTAAGTCCTCTAAAGACCAGAGTGGAAATGGCATTTAGTTTAAAAACTGATGAAGCACGAACTATAGAAATTTAATACTTCTGCCTCTAGGAAACACCTTTACAAGAATGGGGAATAATTTTTACAGTTCGTGCTTCATCAATTTTAAAGTAAATGCCATTTCCACTTTGGTCTTTAGAGCACTTAGGTATGCTTCTGATTGGAAATCATTCCACCCAGAAATTGAATCTTTACAAAATTATTTTTCAACTAACTCGTACCCCGCGGAGGTCTTCTATAAAATGGTAAATAAATTACTATGATGTAGTACCTAAACTACCCATTAGCGCCACTATTCCATATTTTTTCAAAAATAAATTTGGAGATCGTATCAAGAAAATTATTGAAAGAGTGTTCGGATGTCTTCAAGAAATTATGCAGCTTACTGTAAAATTGAAATTAACAAAAGACATTTTTCGTTAATAGACAATTCTCAGCAGAGCCAATATATAACGACACTCGAGTCTTTACATAATATAAAATACTCATTCCTTCCCTTAAGTCAATAAATCCTCTGCTCAACTTTTCTTGGCTTAGCAAAGGTCTGGGCGAACGACGGTCCTACAGCCATTCCTTTCTTATTCTTCACCTTATTAAGGTTAATATTCCAGTTTAATTTTAACTTTCTTCAGTTTTAATGTCACCTTGTAAATAATTTTAGTTTCCTTAGTTTTTAGTTCTTAATAACTAGTTTTTATCAGTAACTAGTATTTTATATATATTCCTTTTAAATTAGCAAGTGAATTTTAATTTTATATTTTACAAATGTGAATTATTTTTATATTACAGACTGATGATGTGTCAGGATGGCACGAAACGTTTCTTAATAAACTCCTGTTGATCTTCTGAGTTTCGGTAACCATACTGATGACTAGATATTCGTACCCTATACATACATATATATATATATCTATCTATATATATTAGATACATATATATTATATATATATATATAGTAATATTATATAATAATATATCATATATATATATATATAATATATATATATATATATATACATATATATATATATATATATATATATATATCATATCCTTAATATATATCTCTATCTATATTATATATATTAATTAATATATATATAATATATATATATATTATAATATATATATCTATATATATATTCTATATAAATTGATGTATATATGTGTGTCTGTATGTTCCACATACGTCTGTGTATGTTCCACATACACTTTGAAATGCATAATCTAATTTCAACCGAACTTATTTTTACATACTACTTACCATCTGGCACCAAAGTGGGTGTGTGTGAGAAGGGGAGAAATGTAAAAATAACTGAAGACTACAAACATCAGTTTCTAATCCACAGTTTTTGAGGTTGCTGACAAGAACAGTGACACTCCCGATGCCCATGAAGCCCAAGTTCAACCCCGTTTGGGAGGGGGTGGGGTGAGAAAGCGGTGGGAAGGAGGTGAATTATAAAAATAACCAAAACAACAAATATTAGTGTCTAATCCATAATTTTCAAGGTTGCTGAGAAGAATAGTGACACTACCGATGTCCTTTAGTTGAAGTTTAGCCTCGATGGGGGTGGGGGGGGAGGGTTGTGAGAAAGGGGTGGGAAGGTGGTAAAATGTAAAAATAACTAAACGACAGATATTAGTGTCCAATCCATAGTTTTTGAGGTTGCTGTGAAGAATAGTGACACTCCTGATGCCCTTTAAATCCAAGTTCAGCCCTAATAGGAACGGGGGGTGGGAGGGGGGGGGGATGGTGAGAAGCAACTATCCTAACTGGAATGAGAGAGATATATATAGAGAGATTTTATCTGTTGTAAACAGAGATTTCCCAGGAAGTGCCGGGTTGGTCAGGAAGACAGGACACAGCCATAAAAACGGTCGGAAACTTAATATCAACATCTCACAGGCCAGGGGATGAAGCTTCACTCATTTGTGCTTGGGTCAAGTACTATATTTCCCTACACAGCTACTACCTTCCCTAATATTTAAACATTTTTCATATTACTTTTTGAAATAATGGATCAAGTCTATATATGTTTTGACAGATTTTCACATTATTACAAAATCTTTTTATTAAATCACTAGGCTCAGTAACATTTCTTTCCAGTATCATAGAGAAGAAAATTTGTTATTATACACGCCAAGTTGATCGTATGTTTGTATAAAACCTTCATTGTTTACCCGTGAATTTTACACATTTTTTATAATGTTCTATTCTCTTTTCCAATGTTTTTCCTGTTTGACCAATATAAAAGTTATCACAAGTCTTAAATGGAATGTGATATACGCATCCTTTAGTATTGTCAATTTTTTTTTAGTACATGTCTCATTGTTTTATCATTCTTAAATGCTACTTTAACTCCAAAATTTTTAAGATGATGAGGGATATCTTTCACAGTATTATTTTTGGGTTGTACAAGCAATATTTTGTTTGTCAGTTTCTTTTTATTTTGATACAGTCTTTTTTGCCACTTCTAACCATTGTCAGATAAAACCCCCCTAAAAACCTGCTTGTATACCATATGATAATAATATACATATATATATGTAATATATTATATATATATATATATATATATATATATATATATATATATATATATATATATATATATATATATATATATATTATATATATATATATATATATATATATATGATTTTTGCATTTACATATGACTTATGACTTGATATGGTCACTGACATGGCATTCTTTTGTTCATGGAGTTTCCGATGACGGTAAGGCAGTTCCTGTATGATTCTTATGATATAGTATATTGAGAAAGAAATCGAAAGCGGAGGATAATGTTATTTGATCTTCGATAATGTAATATTTCTGCCACATTGATAATAAGCTGATTTATTTTTTCGCTAGTGAAACTTGAGTGCAAATTACCGAAACTGAAGTTACTCACTGTTCGGATGGATTATGGCTGTGACCTTAACAAAGAGTAGGGCAAAGGCGAATTTCTATGACAAATATAAAGCTTCATTTAGACCTGAGACTCTTTTTCTTCATTTCACATTTTCTTAAATAGCTTGAGATGAATTTACTCTCTTAACCAACTTTAGTGAAAGCACTTCTTTAGTGCAGTCTTTCTCCGTTTCTTTTTAACATCAGCTTCCCCCCTTCCCCTCACCAAACCACCCTCCAACAAAAATGAAAATCGTCTCTTTACCGTCAGCACACGATAGGGCCTCTTCCTTCCCGTTAATGCTATGTAGCCCTTGGCCGTAATCATGTACCTATCCATCACCTCTTCCACCCATTCCACGAAAGCCTCTTATGGGAAAGGCGGCGGCGGCGGCAGCAAATCTCAAGTTAAACTCGGGTCCCCCCCCCCCCTCCCCCCGGCCTCTTCATCCCCCCGGCCTCCCTCCCGTCTGGTTTTCCAGGCGTCCCGATTTCCAATACATTCTTCCGCGGGTGATATCACCTCACTCTGATGCATTTTCCATGATTAGGGAAAGGAACATTAAATTTCTTAAATTTTGATTAAATTTCCATCAAAAGACACCCATGTCAATTAAGATATTCAAATCAGGAGGATCACTAGGACCAAGATGCCATTTGGCTGGCGATGGAAATCATCCGGTATTTTCGAATACTCTGCTGCCTCTGGGAACCACTACGTTGCCGCTGGGATGGAATCACGCTGAAATTCGTACAACTGCGATCATTGAATGCTTATTTAGATATTAGATCGTAAGTATGGTCACTGGCTAAGACGCTAGGCAGCTTTCGATTCTTTTTGAAAAAGGGCGAAGCAGAGTGAAACGGAGAGGGCACGTATCCCGGGAGGGGAGGGGAGAGGGGGAGGGCGGGGGGAGCCCGAGAGTTCTCGGCTCAACATACGCGGGGGCAAAGTTGAAAATTAGATTCCACCACTTTCCAAAATGAAACTCCCTTGGGGGAATGGATTTCTCGATTCGCTGGCTTCGTTTCAGACTAACGAGATCGTTTGCCGGCATGGCAGACACTGAGGGATTCTAAATGAAATAATATAGTTTTTTCGAGATTTAATTTGAGGGTTTTCTTCACCAGAAAGAGTCGGGAATTCGAAAGAAAGCTCGGCTCTTCTCTTCCGCCGCCTTGGCTGAAGTCAAGAAGGCAAGCTTACGGACGGAAGACGATGTAATGTTCCCTCCTGATTTTATATGCAGGAAACTTTTTCTCAGCGCCATTTTCTTGCAGCTTGCAGCCAATTACTATGCAAAATATGTCAGAATCCATTTTCCGACGGTAATCCTTACTCCAGGCTGCCGACCCAACCTGTAAGGGGTCGTTCGCCACCTAGCGGCAACAGACGACCGTAATTGTTGAAGCGACTTGAGGGAAATAAGGTCACGGAAAGAAAGAAAATCTCAAAACACGGCTGAGGCAGACTTTTATGAATGGCACCGATCTACAGCCTATAATTACATCGACTGCACAAATCACGTAACAAGATATTCTACATCTTGATATAGCTAGAGAATTAATCCTCCTGTGATCCTAAACTTATTTGTATTCATATGAACACACGTAGATAGAAACTCGAGGCTTCCGTGCTCACCAACAACTGATGAAAAGAAAGCAGCCAATTTTATTCTCTGTCACTTACGAACCTGAGAGATACTGGGACGTCCCTTTGTAAAAACAAGAGAGATATGGGGGCGTCCCTTTGTACGAACCTGAGAGATACTGGAACGTCCCTTTGTAAAAATAAGAGAGATTTGGGGGCGTCCCTTTGTACGAACCTGAGAGATAGTGGGACGTCCCTTTGTACAAACAGGAGAGATATGGGGGCGTCCCTTTGTACGAACCTGAGAGATACTGGAACGTCCCTTTGTACAAACAAGAGAGATTTGGGGGCGTCCCTTTGTACGCACCTGAGAGATACTGGGACGTCCCTTTGTACAAACCTGAGAGATACTGGGACGTCCCTTTGTATGGCCCTGAGAGATACTGGGGCGTCCCTTTGCATGGCCCTGAGAGATACTGGGGCATCCCTTTGTACAACCCCGAGAAATACTGGGGATTCCTTTTGTACGACCCGTTGAGATACTGGGGCGTCCCTTTGTACGAACCCAGGAGATAATGTGGCGTCCTTTTGTACTACCCTGAGAGATACTGGGGCTTCCTTTTGTATGACCCCAAGAGATACTCGGGCATCCCTTTTTATGAAGTTGAGAGATACTGGGGCGTCCCTTTGTACGAAGCTGAGAGATACTGGGGCGACCCTTTGTACAACCTCAAGGGATACTTGGGCATCCGTTGTATGAACCCTAGAGATACTGGGGCGTCCCTTTGTACAAATCTGAGAGATACTAGGCCGTCCCTTTGTACGAACCCGAGGGAACTGGGACGTCCCATTTTACGAACCTGATAGATACTGGCAAGTTCTGGGGTGTCCCTTTGTAAGAACCCGAGAGATACTGGGACGTCTCTTTGAAAGAACCTGAGAGATACTGTGAGGTTTCTTTGTATGAATCAGAGAGATACTGTGACGTCCCTTTGTACGATCCCAAGAAATACTGAGACGTCCCTTTAGAAAGATAATGGGACCTCCCTTTGTACGAAACTGAGAGATACTGGGATGTCCCTTTGTACGAACCCAAAAGATAATGGGGGCGTCCTTTTGTACGAACCTGAAAGATACTGGGATGTCACTTTGTACGAACCTGAGAGATACTG
Organism: Macrobrachium nipponense; assembly: GCF_015104395.2. Lineage (NCBI taxonomy): Eukaryota > Metazoa > Arthropoda > Malacostraca > Decapoda > Palaemonidae > Macrobrachium > Macrobrachium nipponense. The sequence goes on along the minus strand of NC_087217.1, from coordinate 35,040,829 downwards.
GGACGTCGTTTTGTTATTATCTTGGGTTTCCTCTGATTAAGTCTCATTCTGTCAAGGTGTCATAGTCAGTCTCGTCCTTTAACAGTATAAAATAGCGTATTTTAGCATGTTTCTTCCTACAGTAGTATTCAAATTGCGACTCAAAAACTCGCATCTTTATATTTACTGCTCGCAATGAATGATCGTTGGGAAGACCAAAATAATATTGGTCATTCATAATTGTTTTCTGATAATATATGCTATGTAAGAATTAAGGGATCTTTATCAACGAAATGACTGAGTGGCCTGACCATATAATTCGTGATACGAACTGAAGTTTGATGAGATCGGAAATTGCATTTAAATATTATAGGTTTTGATAATCTCAATAGATATGGAAGTAAATAAAGACACGTCTATGCCATTTCTAAGTAACGCATTCCCTAAACTCACTTTGCTTTTGTGGGTACATCATTTAGAAGTAAATGTTTCACTAGTCTTAGCTATGTAGGTTAAGTAACTATTCAAGTTTTTAAACATGTTAACTTCCTTAGATTTAGATAATTTCCTGTCTTGAATGCCAAAGGGCACAGAAAATTTTGTTTTCAATTTTCTCTGTTTAGGAGTACTTCAGAGAGCATTGTGCTGCCTCGGTAAATGCTGGTCTGGTGTCCCTCCTGTATCACCTTCTCCGACAAAATCTGCAACCTGCCTTGGGATCCGTCAACTTGACCCCACCCTTGTTACTTGACGTTCCTTTACTTCTTCGTGTCTTTTAGTCCTTTTATCCAGACAGTAAACGGCTCCCATATCTGAAGCATCCCTGGTTCTTCGCTTGATCGGGAATTGCTCCCTGTCACTTTCTTTATTTTGTGAATTCAATCCTTATTCCATTCTTTATTCCCTTCTGCATCATTTGCGATGGAGAAGGCACCAAGCAAAACCTGACATTTTCCTCTGAAGTTGAGTTCAAGTGTATCTAGGAAAAGACAAATAGTTTCATAATTTTCGTGAATATTTTAGGAGAAAAGCCGCGACTAGAGATATTTTTTCTATCCTAACACAAATTATCCGTAAAAATATTAGTGCTGTTATCAAAAACGAATTTTCATATATCAGATACCGCATTATTATTATTATTATTATTATTATTATTATTATTATTATTATTATTATTATTATATATTATTATTATTATTATAGATCGATTACAAAATAACGACGGCAGCCTGTCTTTTCAGCGGAATCATATCTTATTAATTAGATTAAGATTGCTTCTTAAGAAAAATTGAATAGGCTTCCATTAGCCTGGCACTGATTACTTCCAGCAATTTTTATCTGCTTGTGTCATTCAGCGTCCATGCCAGTTGTTGTGAGGCTAAATTACGAAGAATCATTCTTCTATTTTATTTATAAGAAGAGCGACTGTGTGTGTTTACTACTGAAGGTATTTTGGGAAGAATTTTTAAATACTAATTTTAGAGCTTATGATCGTTCTCGGAGACTTTTTTTAATACTTGCTGTTATCTGGAATGGACTGTAATGAAATTCGCCTACTATTGATGACCCTTTTGCTTAGGGTATCTTTATTAAATTCGAGAGCATTAGTTGTCTTGTAGATTTACATCTTCTTGACGACACCAAAACTACATATTTTCCTACCCTATAACAGAAAGCCATATTTCGCATGGTCTCATCGAGAATTTGACAAGTTGTAAACTACAGACAATGAAAGCAATAATCAACGATAAAGAAGAATGAATCTTCAAATATATATATATATATATATATATTATATATATATATATATATATATATATATATAAAACTAACAGGCTCACTGTTACTCTATATTAATTTCACTGATACTTGAATATTATCCTCTTAACGGTCAGTTAAATTCTAAGGACTTACATATTACTGTAGAAACTTTCTAGCAAATATTGCTCAGTCAACCATGATGGGTGTTACCGTGGTAATCCTCAACTAGTCAAGTTCTCTCTCTTCATGGCCTTTGCTATTCAACTTTATCTACTCTCCAGCTCTATTCGTTTTCTGAGAATGAGTAACTATTTCATTAAGAAAATTAATATAGAAACAAACGAACAGACGTACACTTTGAAGAATGTTTTTATAACGATTACATGGATGAATATATAATAATATGCTCTCTGTTGCTGGAAAATACATGGCCAGGAGAGTGCAGGAAGGTAGAAAAATCATAGCGACCACCATAATCATACACAACGGCTCATGTAAGTCTAAGGTTATTTTGTGTAGTCATATTTCATAAAAAAAAAAAAAATCAATGTCTTGTAATTCTTTGCAGCTGACTGACAGTTTCTAATTTGTGGTACTTCATCAGGAGAAATGCCATGATTGCATAAACATCTGTGCCATTACGACTGACACAAACCCTATCCTCCTCCTTCTAAAATACTGTAGTTGGCAAATAAGAGATTAATTCAACAGAATTTACTGGCATCAAATCAGCAAAGCAGGGCGTCGTAAAAGAATATGAAACCCCACAGTAGGTACTTATCAGATGGTAGTATCTCTTCAACTACTAAGAGACATGACTCTTTCACTGTAGTTGTTTAGATTTAATAGCATCATCTTCATAACAAAATAATGACACTTCTTTAGCACCCTAACATGACCATAGTTCACAGGGGTTGGTTATGTAATACATGAAACGATTTGAAGAAACTTAATTCAGGCCAACTTGAGATATAAGGAAGGCGAATAAAGTGCTTGTAATTATCTCTGCATTTGAGAGGAAGACGAAAAACGTCAGAACAAAAATGTGAAAAGTATTAAAAGATTCCGTCCATCCTCTCAATCTCGGACACTCTACCACTGGAAGAAGGATCGCAAGCATCAATCAACGCCGAAGGCAAGACGTTTCCTTATCTCATCTTTTCATGGGTATAGCATCAAAGTCATTATCATCGTCCTCTCCTTTTCAGAAAGAGAGGTCCAAAGGCAGATAATGAAACGAAGCGAGATGTAATAAGATAAAGCCATCTTCCGGACGTATATGATCATGAACCCTGCGTCAATACGTCTTTTGCGCCTCCATTATAGAGAGAGAGAGAGAGAGAGAGAGAGAGAGAGAGAGGAGAGAGGCAGAGAGAGAGAGAGGAGAGAGAGAGAGAGAGAGAGAGAGAGAATCATGAACTGTCACTAAAATATGTTATTCTTAAGCAGCATCGAGAATCCTTTCACCATAGATCAACGCTCACTTTAGATTTTCGAGGATAATAATGAGTAGAAACTATGAATAATAAAAATGGTGAAAAAATCTGTAACGTTTATTGTCCATCGCCAAAAGGGTGTGGGCGTTTTCTTTTTGCACGTCGATATGATCGAAGCATAATTATAAGACATGAAAACACAACATCAGTGTGAAAAAATGTTTTACGATTTAATGCAAATATTCGCTTACGAATATATATTTAGTATCGAATATATTAGTTCAAGGTTCATAATTTTACACGTTTGTCTGATAATAAATTTCCTTTAGTATTTCCATTCAATAAAGTGGGTTTTGTAAAATGTTATTACCACTTCTTAAATCATCAATAAAATTAAAATGTTTTGCATGAAAACATGGAAAGAATTCACAAAATGATATATATATATATATATATATATATATATATATATATATATATATATATATATATATATATATGTGTGTGTGTGTGTGTGTGTGTGTGTGTTTGTGTATGTGCGTATCTATCTGTCTATCTTTCTATCTATCTGTCTATATTATATATATATATATATATATATATATATATATTTATATACACACATATATATGTACATAGATGTATACATATGTGTATCAATATACATTACATATATATATATATATATTATATATACATATACATATATATCTATCTATCTATCTATCATCTATCTATATATATATATATATATATATATATATATACGTATGTATATACATACAAATATATATATATATGTATATATACACTGATGTACATGTATACAGATGTATACAAATGTGTATCATATATATATACATATATATATATATATATATAATATTATATATATATATATATATATATATATATATATATATATATAGATATCATATATAAACATTTATATCAAGCTGATACGAAACGTCGGCGCATGATAAATGGATAAAAGACAGAAAGCGTCTCCATACTCCAATATGCATATACATACATACATACATACATATATATATATATATATATATATAGCAAATAAGAAAATAAAATCGAAGAAAGTTCTGATTGACCATTTCGAATCTGCCTCGACATGGAAGAATTCCACACGAAATAGCAAACGATGAGACGGAGGAGGTTGAATTCATTTCCCAGTTGATTACTGACGTTTGCGCCTTGGTCGAGCAATTCCCTCATAATATTTTCGTTCTTTTCATATTCGCTTCTTCGGGCGACGTTGTAAGACTTCACGGCTATTTTACTTTCCCCAGTCATCATCTCCACCCTTTTCGAGTACTTCTGTCCTTCCATGTCTCTTTTCACTGACTTACATAATTCTTTCTCTCTCTTCCATTGACCCCTCACATCCCTTTCCTCCAAATACCCCTCCCCCAGACATGGT
>NC_087217.1:35021215-35031215 GCF_015104395.2 Macrobrachium nipponense | reverse complement strand
CTGCAGGATACTGTAACCAGGTTCCATTAATCAGCCTGCAAGTGAAATTATACTTGTCACAAAGGCAAAGTAAATTCAGACAACATCCAATACGGGAGGGGAGAGAGCCATTTAGACCAGACTTAACCCACATGAATTCGCTGATATTTTGGAATTCAAAAGAGTCAGCTGTACAAACTTTTTTATCCATGGCATTAACAATGAGTGAACCTATCCAGGTCTATGATGACTGTAAAAATATCCATAATTATAAAAAATAAACAGATATCAATACGAATCCCAAAGAAAATTCGATATTACTGGTAGTAAATTACTAGACAAAGAAGTGGAAAACGGAGCTATTTGTAAGATTGCCAGGCAACATAAGAGTCAAAGAGAAGATTCTGTATTTCTCTATGCTAACTGAAATTAAGTTGTGATAAAATCTGATCCTATGTGCCCTAACAAAAGTTTCATATTCAATTTTCTCGCGCACATCCTCTGAGGTTAACTTTTAAAACATTATTAATAGGTAGGAGATGCAACGAAAAACCCACTATGTAACTAATTTCTATATAAACTTTGGGTTTTTCAAGAAAATGTGACATTTTCCCAGAATTTTTTACTTGAATTGTAATAGGCTAATGTTGCAAGTAAATATTTCATATCCATGTCATAAGCTGAATTATTGACTCTAATTGTCTATGAGGTTCAGTAAAAAATTAATTCATTTTGTTGTTATAGAAATTCTATTTGCTTATTTTGTTTATTCATTTTAAAATGATTGCAAGTCCTTTGAACCACATGTGAAGTTCATGAGCTAAGCATTCCTTTCTCCAGTCAATCTGCTTTGCAAGCGCGAGATGAAGCCTGTGTAAGCAGATTATTGAGGTTTAAAGGAACAAATGCTGATACGGCAATGATGACGTCGTCACTTGGCAGGAGATTGCTCTCAGCCAGCTAAGAGTTACGTTACTTGCTGTAATAAATACGACTTTAGTATTTTCAAATGATATTTTTTTGTTTTAATTCTTCACCCGCATGAGAATAATGTCTGAAAAAAAAAACAGTACCAAAATGGAACAATATATTAGTTTCATGTTGGAAATCTGCATAATTGTAATTATGTTAAATTAAATATTCCTTATTCAAACTAATGAAAAAGGTTTCCATACAAATTCTATATATATTATTAGCCCTGTATAAGATTTATATAGGATTATTCCATAGATAAGATTTTCACTTCTAGACTTCCTGACTTTAAAATCTCTTTTATTTTATTTTATTTATTTATTTGTTTATTATTATTATTATTTTTTTTTTTCATTGACTACGAATATAAATCACCGGGACAGACAATATGTCAGTAGGTTTTGGATATGTGTTTGAACTTTTAGCTTATTTGTCATTACTAAAGCGTTAAGTTAGAGTTCAAATCTTTACGCATATATATTTGGATATTTGATTAACCTATGGTTACGTTTTGCTTATTGATTTTATAGTGATTCCTTTTTTATTATAATTTTTAACCCTTCCGACTTCTTACGGAGTGTATTATATTGACTCCACTTGTATCCATATTTATTTATTTTTTTTTATATTTATTTATTTATATATTTTTTTTATATATATTTGATAAATTAATGGTTGGCTTGAATATGTGGAAAAGTGTTCTAGCGGCGTACCGTATAAGGCTACTTGCGGCATCAATTCTATAGATACAAGATATAAATGATAAAGGTATTTAAAACCGTGAGAACCGCTATAATCCAGTTCGGATCCAATATCACGAGTTGTAACTCGTAAGACATTGACACTTCCTATTTAATTATCCGTTATTCTACCAAACCGATTGACTGGGTGATAAAATATATTATTGGTTTTCTTATGGATAGGAATTCACACAACGTGTTAAGGAGATTATTATTGATTTACACCACCCGAGTCACAGATTATTATGTGTTGAATTCCATGTTTACTGATTTAGCACTCATAAATATTCCTAACGCACTCAATTAAGGTGTTTGATTTTAGTGCTATTAATTCTATATAACGTGTCAAGGAACTATTAACACTAAGAAGTGTTTATTCCCTCTGTCAGACTTGTAATTCTGTTAATAATTCTACGTATATTCTTTCAAGGATTGATTTGGCAGAGGATAGGCCCTTAACTGACAGGTGTCTTAGTGTGTCCCTTGTTTTCATGACACGTGTTACAATCAGTTATGTGCTTTTTATATCTGTAAGCATTGTAGGCCAGTAAAATAGTGATTTGGCTTTCTGTGACATAGTAGGGAACCCTGGATGACGGAATGCAACCAGTTTAGGACGATTGGTATGAAAGAGATTATTACTACTACCTGGTCGTTAGTCACCTGCTGTGTTCTTCGGGTTTTCCTTGTCACGGACCTACATATAATACTACATTTGATTACATAATTCTGATATACATACTTTAAATATACTTTTGCTTTAGGGTTTCTGCTCGTAGTGTTTATTGTTTTTTGATTAGCTGCTGCTGACCCTGTTTTCGTTCGAAGTGTTTATTGTTTGGTGTTTATTGTTTTGCTTATCGCTGTTGACACTTGCTTTGTTCAGTTTGTAACAGTTCTGCGCTCCAACCCAGATATTCAATGCTCGCGATCTCTTGGGAATTTTCTTGTTTAGATACGGTTTTAACAATAGGCACGGATGTTTCTATATTTTTTAGTCTAATTAATGGTTCTTTGCAGTATGGTGCGGGATTGCGGGATAATGCGTCAGCTATGATATTTGCTTTCCCAGGTAGATATCTTATCTTGGCTCCAAAGACCTGAATGATCATTTGTCACCGAGTTCCTTTTGGACTGTGATTAAAGCCTTTGAAAAACTCGGTAAAGGACTCATGTTCAGTGAGGACTTTAACAGGATAGCCATAGATTATGAACTTAAAATGTACTAGTGAGTTAAAGATACCTAGCCCTTCCTTGCCTATTACTGCATATTTACTTTCAGAGGGCTTTAGTTTACGTGAATAAAAAGCTATAGGAAAGAACTGTTTATCATATTACTGAAGTAGTACCCCTCTTACCCCTTGGTCTGAGGCGTCTGTTGCAATAAAAAAAAATTCCTTATTTAAATCAGGGATTTTTAAGTTACGTGAGCTGCATTATTCCGCTTTTAAGATATCGAACGCCTGTCTATGCTTTTCAGACCATAATAAATCTACGCTCTTCTTCGTAAGATCTGTTAAAGGAGCTGTCATGATTGAAGAGTTACATATTTACATACGATTGTAATACCCACTACAGCGCAAAAGTGCTGTATCCCCCTTTTACGTTAATAGGTACCGAAAAGTTATGAATAGCCGACACCTTACCATGGACTACTTTAAGACCTTGACTAGACACATAAAACCTAAATAAACATGTTCGGTTTTTAAAAACTCACATTTAGATATTTTACTCTGAGATTATTTGTCTTTGTCCCTGTAGCACTAGCTCTAGTTTATGTGAATGTACTTCTAAGGTATTAGAAAAGATTACAAGATCATCCATATAGGCATGTAGGTTATCCCTTAAAAGTCTCCAAACACTATATTGTAATTGGGGCGCAACGTTAGCCGGAGGAATACGTAAAAATTGATAATGTCCCCTGAGTGTGCTGAAAACGGTGTATGAGGTACAATCACTTAGGTAATGGTATCTGGTAAAAGCCTTTAAGTAAGTCCAAGCTGCTGGTGAAAAATTTATTCTAACCTAACAGAGATAAGATGTCGTCGGTACATGGCACTGGAAACTATCGGGAGTTGTTTCCTTGTTTAAGCGACAGAAATCTACGCAGATACGCCAAGTCCAATCTTTTATGGCATGACGTTTGAGGGAAAAATTATATGGGCTTATTTGATTTCCTAATGACTCCTATTACTAACATTTTTCAACTTCGTCATTTATCTCTATTTTGAAATTTCATTGGGGTTCTACACGAAGGTACGTATATAGCTTTATGTTTGTCCTTAGACCGTATTTTGTTTTCAATGACATCCGTTTTTTTCTCCCAGAGATCACTCGCTAGTGGAGAAACTTCCTGGTATTCAGGTAAAAGATAAAAAAAATTTCTGCTGAATCACCTCTCCTTGAATGACTTTACGGATATTACTTTAGATAGATTATCAGAGAGATTCATCTACGACTGATTGGGCGGGATTAAAAATTAGCAACAATAAAAAATGCGATATTTATAACTTCCGTATCCACGATATGTATACGTTTGTGGATCACTAGATTTAACTTGTTGCTGCTAGTCAACCGTGTCTAGGGCTTTGTTCGCGGAAATCGTTATATTTCAGAGTGTCGGGAAGGATTAAAATTTCATTTCCCAGCAAAGTCTTTTTACACGCACTAAGACATTCGAGGGTGCATGCTTCTCGAGATTTTGCGTGCAAAGTGCGACTGCGGTTGTGGGAGAATTCTGTTGGGTCATTTGAACAATGTTACGATTTATGAGACAAATGTATAGTTCCTTTATATAAGTTATTATTTGATTAATTGTTTTTTTTTTTTTTTTTTTTTTTTTTTGTTCAAACTGATTTTAATATGTTTGAAGGTTTATAGGATTTTCCTTTGATAAACACGCCTTATTTTGCAGGATGTAAGATAATATTTGTATACCCCTAGATGGATCTTACAATTACACTACATACAGATCAATGTTTTTTATAACTATAGAGGTATCTGTAAGCACTCTCTTATCCGGACTTCTCATTAGGGAAGTTCGAACAACAGACGGTGAGTCCGTAAATACAGGATATTACGTTTACTAAAGGAATAAAACAAGATATTCTAATTTTTACGGCGCGTACAGTTGGGCTTAATCCACCAGTATTTATTATAACTTACGTATTAAAAAAAAACGAAAACCTGCTCTGATTACTTTATACGGTCGTGTGTTTCATAGGAAAAATCCTTTTTAATTCAAAAAGATATTGGCATGTATGAACCAACATCGCTTTTCCCCACTCTGCTAGAGTCGCTTATTGTGTGGAATTTGCTATGCTTTGAACACTTCGGCAGTTTTGACTGACCTTGACCGCTTGACTAGGTGACACAGTCACCGAGTTTGCTTGTTTGATTCTGAACGGGCTACTGTTTCTATTTCTTTTTGTAATAATTAGGATCCTTCTCTTGATTACCATCGGTTACGTATAAAGCAATGAATGACGAACTATTAGGAACTGAGCGATTACTATTAAGACAAGTTATCACTACTGCATTCAATATTAACTGTTTGTACTTCATTCTTTGCTAAAATTTGAAATAGTGAGGGATCCTGGTCAGCGCATTTAGCCTAATGAAAGTTTTTTATAGACATGTTATTCCTTGCAATCCAGCCATATTTTTAAAGTTAAGTTGAGTCATTGAGGTTCGATATTTTATATAACTCAAAAACTCAAGGCTAAAACTGCGATCGGGACTTTGCAAAGGAGCATTTATTGTCATGACCCGAAATAGTGTTACCTCTAATTTATATAGATTTGTACGGGTATTCCACTTGTTTTTTGTGTGTTTTCTAATCACTACGGTGCTTAACGACCCTATCCATGCATCTGTATAAATACAGACGTCCACTGCGTAAACGCATATTCACTGTTTAATATGATTTGTTACGTAAGGGATTAATAATCACCCAAAATGATAAAATTAACATAGTATATGATTATGATATTTCAGTAGAACTTCTGGAAACAGACACTCAAAGATAAAAACTCGCAGTAGCGAAATCTCAATGATGTAGATAATTTCTGTAAAAAAGTATGATTAAGAATGTCTCGTAACTTCAGCCACAGGAATAACGAAATTCGACCTGTAAAGGAAACACTCAAAGTTACTCCAAATGAATAAAAAATTGTACTTAGCTTGCTTTTGTGGGAAGTCACGGTGTTCCGATAACGACACACGGCCTTGGTCCTCCTTCTCTATTTAGCGGATGACCTGGTTTGGCTTCAGTTTCCCCGTGCGCGTTGTTTCGATGATTCGAGCCCTTGAAAGATCCGATGCTGCAGACGCGTTCGGTTTGTTTCTTGAAGTGCCGGAAACGCTCACTAACGATGTTTTCTTGAATGATTCTAATGAGAGACGAAGCTTGCGTTGCCGTAGGAAAAAGACGCGTCGGTTTTGTTTCTTGAAGTTATTCACTAAACGATGATACTAAGTTGCTTGAAGAATCTCTTGCTTTTCGTCGTTGGTGAAGTTCTTGTTGTTTTCTGAAGTCGCTCACTAAACGATGATACTAGGTTGCTTGAAGAATCTGCTGCTTTCGTCGTCGTTGACTTCATGATTTATTATTCTGTTTTATCTTCGGAGAAGTTGTAGAGTCCTTCTGGTACGCTTGCCACCACTTTTAGGGCTTGTGCCTTGTATGATAAGGCGCCCTATGAGGTAATGTTAGACTTGCGATAATCTTACGCTAAGTCGGTTGGTATTGCACTTCCATCTTCAATGGAGTGTCTTGGGGTTTGTAGATCACTTACGAAGTCGGGATTATCTTCTTGTTTATGACGACGATGTGTTAAACTCATGGTGAGGAGATTATTGTAGAAAACACGAAGTATAAAAATATATATATTCTTCTGAAGTTTTACATGCTGAAGATCAGATATGATTGTACAAGTCTTCTAATAACGATAGCTTGATCGCTTCTGCCAATGATGATGGCTACTTCTGTTCTCTCTACATGATAAAGCTTAGGTAAAGAGATACAGGTCTTCTAATGACGATAGCTAACTCTGTTCTGCCTGTCTACCATCTCTGTTACAAGTTATGAAGGAACAGACAGTAGTTCGAACATATGAACATACATACAAATGACATAGTTTCATACGAACACACAATCAAAATGAGACACGCTACAGATCACGTAGGCCGTTTGAATTATAGGTCGCGGTAGTTGTCTCAAGCAGGGAGCTTGGACTAAGGTTATAAACAATTGAATGACTACAGGTGACGGCATGTTATCTTAGCCTACTTTTATTGTATACGTCATCTTTAGCGTCTCTAGTCTGATCACATTCCTGCAAGCAATCTGGTTGACCTCTTTAGTTTGTCTTTATATATATGGACTAACATCCCATATTTTATTATGTAAACACTTACATATATATATAATAATAGTATATATATATAATATAATATATTATTAATAATATATATATATATATACATATAGATTAAGGACGGTATATTAATGGTATATAAACAAAAGAATAAATGAATTTGGAACAAGCAATGTCTTTCTCTTCTTACAAATATGCAAAATATGCCACAGCTATCATATACCAACACATGAATTCTTTGAAACTTGGCAGAGATACTTTTTTGAGCTCGAGACATTTGAAAAATGTTAGCGCAGTTTCGCAGCAACTTCAGATGTATCACTGATCACAGTATTATTCACTTTTAAAATGCGTAAGGGAGAAGGGACAGACTTTCAACTAAGCCTGTAATCTTTCTAAAAGCGGTTCCCATTGGAGCTTTGGGCTGATTTCATTAATGTAATACTGGTATGAAGCTCTTAGATTTTTTATAGATACATTTATGTACCATTCTACTATGATAAGGGCCACTATTTTAGGCCTTCTCTAGTAACCTATCTGCGTACCCTACATGTTTTGCTACACCTTGGAAATTCAGGTCTATGAGGCGTCCTTTTAGTTTTGCTATAGCACCACCAGAGCTGCTCAGTGTTACGTTAATAAAAGAAAATCATATGCTTCAGTATGTGAGCCGAAAGATTCAAATTCTCCTTCCAAGACAATACTAACGAAACTGTTCCAATATGTCTCCCGAGCCTCCCATGTAGGAGGTAACTAAGAGTGGTACTTTTAATGTTTTAAGTGAATTGGGAACTGGTCACCTCATTTTACTGATTGACAATACAAAATCTGATGAATGATTACCGTATCATGAAAGGTCACTGAACCATCATTTTACAATGTAACTGGATTATTATTAATATCATCTGAATCCAACACATTACTAGCACACACAAGATTACGAGCACTAAAATCGCCCATAAGTAGGGATGGGGAAGGAGGGGAATTACTAAATTTTAAATATCTTTTTCAAGAAAGCCACGACTGTCTAAAATTCCAATAATAGCCACAACATGCAAAGAAGTATTCGGTTTTAAGATAAAAGGACTTCTATATAATTACTGCAGCACCTCCATGGGTGCTGTCACTAGAAGGAAGAGGTAAGTGAAAAATGCAAAATAATCCAGGAATGAAAGGATGAAATATTAAATGCCAAGTTCTCCTGTAAGCTCACATTTTTGGACTATGGAAATTTAGCATATCCTTCAGTTGTTTTGCTCCAGCTCTCGGACCCCTGCAGTTCCATTGCAAAATGTGGGAAGCCAATTAAAAAAGCATTTGTATTTTTTGTTAGATATACTAGTTCTGAAAGAAGTTGTATACTGTGATTAAACATTTTGGTTTAATCTATATATACCATCTATAGAAACCATAAGAGGAAGAGAATCTCTAGAACTATATTTTCTGCAGTTGCAAGGGGAGAGGCAGACTTGGAAACAAATTCAGATTTAACAAGAGAACCAGGCTCAAAGACAGTGGACTTTGGACAGGTTGATAGTTTATTTGCATATAATCCTCAAAAGGTAATTGGGTTGTGGAACCAAGTCTGAAGCAACATAAGGTTTCTTTATTTGTTTTTGATAATAAAGGCACATGTTAATTCAGGGCTTTTATTAGAGCCATCAGCTTTCAAACAGCACCACCCATGCTTGTATACTCAGTGGTTGCAAGTTCCAGAACATCCTGTTTAAAATTAAATCCAGGGGGAAATTTTTGAATTTGTAGAATGCTTTCCCTCACAGTGAAATGAGAACTGATCAGCAGTACACCAACCCAACCCTAGTCTTTTGCACACATACCACTTGTAACTGGCCATTAAATTCAATTTAATCATATTTATACCATTTAAGGCACTGGCAAACTTTTGAACTTCTTAACGTTAAAAGACAGATATCCAATAGCATATATTTAGGCCAAGTTTTGATGAGAGGTCAATTAGATGGTGTTGTTTCTACCAACTAGTTTCTTAATTGAATAAACATGAGAAGGGAACCCATTATCAAAATTTCCTCCAAAAAGCCATGAAGGATCCATGAAAGGTAACTACTACAATATCTCCATATAGAGAGGTTTGAAGTCAATTATTGCCTGTCATGGCAAGAATGGTTTTACCGTAGTATTTCAAGTTCTGAGGCAGTGCTGCTGATCTTCTTTGGAAGAGATTCAGATGGTCCTTGACAGACTTTCTTTGTATGATGGAACATGACACTTCAGAGTTGAAGGATTTTACTAATGAAATGCATCAATTGATTTTGAGATGAAATTATATTCCTTATTCACAACGCCAGTGATCTAAACCTTGCATTTAAATTGTCTGGGAAAGTAATTTAAGCTTCCCTGTACTTATGATTAGATCTAACTTTAAGCTTAAGTCATTGGAAATAGCCACAAGATTTCGTGAATCCCGGGTAGGGGAATAAATTTTGGATAGATCCACATACAAAAATTAATAAAAACTGAAATGTTAATTCTTGAGAATATTTGGAAATATGTCCAGAAAATTCAAAATCTCCATGATTACCACAATGCCCATCAGGATAGCACGAAAACAAAGGCACAGGTGTTACGTTAAGCCTCTCTGCCAGGACCATGACCTTGTAAATACGGATTCTTCTTCCGTTTCTCTGTATTGATGGACTTCTAGACTAATGCCCGAGATTCTTAAGGCAAGGATCGACTCTAACTGAATTTTGATGAGCCAACTCTTAAGGGTAATTTCACCAAAGAGCTCCAGACCATCTTCGGGTTGGTTGACAACTCCCACAATCATTACAATTAGTTTCGATTGCAAAACCCTTCCCAACCATGATTCCTTCTCTTATGCATCTAATCGGTAAATATTGATGAATGTGGAAATCACCCAAACTCAGCCTTTGAAAGGGATGTCACAGA
>NC_087217.1:35008715-35018715 GCF_015104395.2 Macrobrachium nipponense | reverse complement strand
CGGGCTTTAAATAATATCCTATTTCGAATATTAACGGTGTAATTCGCATACTGTAAATTATTAAAACACTTTTCAGTTGCAAATGTACACCCAGATATCCTTTTATTTACCTAGAACTTACACAAAGCGTAACTATTTAAAGCCCAGGACGCAGTGTTACCATGCAAAAACACCACAGGCGAATGGACAGATGGAAAAAAACCGAGTATAGTTACTTCTTACAAGTGGCTAAGATAAAAAGATCAAGTCGTAGTCACGCGCACAACTCTGGAGACCAAGAAATATTTTTATCATGGCAATGAGTAGCAGGCCTAGGGTTCAGCTCAGTGCCTCACAACTCACAGAAGAATTACAATTAACAACATAAAATGAATATAAAACTAATTAAAAGACTCAAAGCAAGAGCAACATAGTACAAATCAACAGAACAATACACAATAGTAATAACAGCAACAACAGTTTTTACGTTATTCACAAAAGTTTTATTGTAAGTATAAATTACCTTGATCATATGCTATGAAAAAAGTGCCGGAAGCAAATGGCCGACAAGGTGGAGCTGGCACACCTTGTAAGGCAAATCAGAAACCTGCTACGATTGCCACATCAACTACAGGATTTAGAAATTATTAGAAGCCTAGAAGGATGAGATTAGGAAAGGAAGAAAGCGCTGTTCTGAAGTTCTTACGGTACCTGAAGGTCTAGTGTTTTCCTCTGATGATGTTATTCCACATCTTACAATATTTTGAAGTACTTTCCCATCTATCTTGTAAGCAAAGTTCATCTAAATTTTATAATATAATAATTTAAGCACATTCTCTCTTTCTTAGCTTGTCTAATTTGGTTCAAAATTTGACTTGTGTTTTCCATCAAATAGATTCAGGGTAAACTTGGATGCTTCTGAGGAGGGGATAGAAAAATTTTGGCAGACATTGAAAGACCTGGTGAAAAAGGAAGGTACTATTTTGAGTCATATCAACAACTCTGTTGAAATTAGTTTATTCCATCACCCCTTGACCACTAAAAGC
Organism: Macrobrachium nipponense; assembly: GCF_015104395.2. NCBI lineage: Eukaryota > Metazoa > Arthropoda > Malacostraca > Decapoda > Palaemonidae > Macrobrachium > Macrobrachium nipponense. Next base: position 35,017,690 of record NC_087217.1, on the reverse strand, counting down.
TTCGATGATGAGAAGCAGAAGAATTTACCTGCTCAAGGAAAAGCTTTCTTTTTTAAGCAAATGCTTCTGGTAGCCATCATTACAAACTATCTGCAGTTAGACATGCAAAGCAATTTCATTCCAAGTGATTTGGTATTGTTCAATGAAAGCATGGTTCTTCTCCAAGATCATTTCATATTGGTTCTATAATCTCCAAGATCATTTCATATTGGTTCTATAACCCCTTTTGTAAATAGGAACTTCACATTGCTAACCATCGGATGAAAGCTTTGCTCCTTGTGGAGAATGCACCTACGCATCCTACCACAGCCAAGATGGTTGATGATGAAGGTCGTATTGGGGTCAATTTTTGCCTCCTGATATACCTACACTCATGCAACCAATGGGCCAAGGAGTTACTGTTGCAAGAAAATTGACATACCTGCAGAAATTCCTTGAGGAGGTTATGGAAGCGCTCAAGGATGAGCAGAAGGAGCAAAGCTTGGATACATAGGGTGGGTGGAGGGTGGGCTCGGAAGAATCTTCTAAAACATTCATTCAGTCTGCCATCTACAACTTTACAGATGTTTGGAAGGACGTCACTTTGCAGACCTTGGGGAAGAAAATGGGTACTGCAGTTCCTGTTGGTGAGACGGAGGAGGAAGCTCCTGAAGATAATGACAATACCGATGGGGAGGCTAGAGCACCAAACCCCAGGCTACAAGGACATGCAGAGGATCTCAGAAAACCTCAACAAACCGATGGAGAAGCCAAACATTAACCACAGCTATTTATTAACGTCTTGCAGTAAGCTGAAGAAGCACGAAAAATATGATGGTTGTTGAGTGCAAAATAGAGGAATCATTCTTTTCATCAAGAGTATCCTCAACAGCTTCTCTAGACTCCCAACCCCCATCTTCCCAAACCCAGGAACTTGGTTGTCCAGCTCAGAGAAACTAGCAAATACTTTGGCACTCTGTTGGTGTGCCCTTCTAGATTAGATACTTCTTGGAAGAAATCACAGGGTTTTATTGTAAAACCATGTTGTGTGTTACAGTAAAACCTTGTGATGGGCAAGCGGAAGAGCTGTTCACTCTCTCGGCTTCGACATGGATTACAAAATTCTAACATTCTGTTGTAAAAACTGTGACTTCAGCAAGGCAATCACTCATTGAAATGGACTAAGATTTGTTCCCCCCCCCCACCAGATATATTAGTTGATTATTAATTCTTATTGTTTTTCCCGTTTTGTTTTCTGATTTTTTTTATCAACCTTGATTTAAATTTACAATGCAATGTGAGCATTACTTCAGTTTGTACCGGATCTAAAATACAAATCTGGAATATTTCAATGAACATTACATCTCAAGACGAAAAATTTTAATTACCTACATCTATGGGTAATGAATGAATGAATATGCGACGTTTGGACAATATGGCCCAGTGCTAGAGCCAAGGATGCCATTATGTGGCGTCACGGCAAAGAGGATATGAATGAATTTTTATAAAAAACCAACAAGTATCAGAAATCACAGACAAGCATATACTAATGCATAAAAACGTTGCATATCTCTTACACATTCATATAATTAAAAATGAAAACAAGATAAAAATAAGTAATTCGAATGTTGCTAAAAACAAAAATGAACTGTAAAATAGCCAAAAAGGGATAAATAAAACCAGCTCATCCAGTAATCTCTGCAGGAGGTTTCAAGAGAAAGCCATATATTCTTCTGTTGATATCAATCATGAGCTGTGCATTAGAATGCACTCAGCTGAATAATCTGTCACACAGACCTTCTGCTACACTTAAAATATACATTTAGGGTAGGTATTCCATCACCCAGATGGGTTATTACTATCCAAACCTCTTGGTTGCTATTAAAACTCGTAGGGTAGCAAATGAAATTTTGTGAGGGCAGGAAATGTGAAAGCTCCACTCTTGCACTTTTAAGACATAAAGGCGAGAACTATAAAAACGAGAATCTAACAGTGTGAGTCACAATATATGACAGAACATTTTTCCTAACTTCAAAACAAGCCTTAACTAAAAACAACCCCTAACTATTACTGTTAACTCTGATGTAAATACAGACTTAACAATCAGGTAACTTAACTACATTAGTTTCTACTTTGTGGATTACAGAAAATGAACACAATCTTCTGACTTTCAACTATCTGCATATAGCTTCCCTTGAGTTTTATGAAAAGCATCAAGCTTAAGGAATTTACAGTTAACATCTATAGGAGTACTCTTTTTTGAGAAAGAGTAATGGCATGGAAATTTCATTTTAATGAAGGGGAATATGAGGATGGTTAACTTTTTCAATTTGTGCCCTCTGAGAAAAATGTCATGAACTTAATCATTTACTTTAATAAGAGGGGGACTTTACTCATCTTGGCTAACTAAATCAGAGAGTCACCAGCTTCTCTAAAGACATCAAAGTAAAGGTTACTGGGGTCAGATTTAATTATACATAAATACCATAGATGGGAATAAATTTGAAAACCATACTCGAGCAGTGACCAGCATGAGGAATCATCCGACCTTTGAGTCATACTTGTCCAAACGTTTATAGCCTGAACTCTATAAACTAGTGCAATAGATTACCAAGTCATCAATAAATAAATGGCCTTGCATGGATCATTAAATTTAATTATGTTACTATGAATACCCATTTTATATAATTGTTGGATTATACCAAGTTACCCGGAATTATCACAGGCCTTCTCAAGATCACTACTCCCCTCCCCTCCCCTCCCTTACAAGGAAGAGGCACACTTAGCACAAAGCTTTTTAAAACTTATCCTATTTAGCAAGAGGATATGATGCATCTACTTTGAGAGGAGCAACCATTTTTATAGCTTTGAACTGCAGGTCTCTGAGGTTTCCCTTCGTTTATTTGTATAGTAGCTTCTGTGCTTTTCAAGGGTGCTTTAAAAAAAAATATGCTTCAATAATTGGGTTGTACAACTCAAATTCTCCGTCTAGACTCTAGGACAACACCTTCACTGAATTCGCTCCAAGCTGCCTTCCATTTAGGAAGAAATACAGTAAGGGTATTTTTTTAAATGTTTTAAATGAGGGGTAGCTTCTGTTCTATTCTTTTGACCATAAAAAATGTAAATGGGTACTACTATGAATTCCAGGGACTGCGAGTCATCGTTTTTCTCAAATATCTTCCAAACTAATTATTTGATCGAAATGGCACTTTTACATAGTGTACAAGACACCTCGTCCTAATTTTTGGTAATATAGTTCATTGTCAAATGGTGTTAGTTAAAGCATTTACTCTCGACTTTTAAAGGCGAAGTCGAATGAGTTAGCAGGAGTCATTTGCAGATTCGAATGTCTGTTATCCCCCACCCCTTCCCTTTCCCTCCCTCCCTCCCTTTCTCTCACTCTTTATTTATCGTTGTTTTTCTCATTTCTCCAACCAATAACTCTATGTAATTTATAATATTAAATAAATTACCGTTTTCTATGACATTTTTCAATACCAGCAGATAATTGGAGAATTCATAATGAAGAGGATAGGGAGGTTTGACATAATGATCATAATAATGGTTAAATTTTCCCAATGTATTCTGTTTACAGTATCCTCGGCGTGTCAGGTAATACCGTAATGCTCAAGGGCTGTCTGTCGGCTGCAGCACTCGCAATATAAGTATTTACTGTGTAATTGCCGAAGACGGATTTTTCATCGCTATCACGGTCGCCATGTTACTTTGTCCGCGTCGTTGCAAAAATGCATTTGCAATACGACTCTAAACCATATACAAAATGGAGAAAGCTAACTATAGGTTAAGGATCAATCTCAATAGAAAAGTGGGACGGTCCAGAGCCTTCGAGGATGAATACTGGTCCGCGGATAACATCCACAAATCTTTCGATCCCGTAATTACCAACATCGACAGTAATAACGAAGATGATTCGTTCCTTGATAGTGACGAAGACTGTGAATAAAGTTCCTGTGGTATTCCCAATTGTTTTCATCTCTTTTCAACCTATGAATAATACTTAATACACGAGAGAGAGAGAGAGAGAGAGAGAGAGAGAGACGAGAGAAGAGAGAGAGAGAGAGAGAGAGAGAGAGAGAGAGAGAGAGAGAGATATTTCATAATTCTTTTATCATTCTAAATAGTAGTGTTAATTACATACTGGGCTGTAGGTTAAACAACGTGATTTAATTTCGGTTACCTGATTGTCACCGGGTAATAATAAAGTGAACATCTCCGTTTTCTTCAAGAAGCAGTTGTGAACTAAGGTAGACTTGAGAACTTCTCAATAGTTATTGACTAAATAGCATGGCATAGTGCCATATGTGTGCTGTGTTAATGGCTAAATATAGTCTATAAATGAAACAAAATATCACTTGGGAAAGTGTTTAGATCAAACAACATAGTCATTTTAATTTTTACATGCTCATCCAATATCATTCAGAGTATATATTCAGATTATATAAGTGATGAAATCTGTTGATAAATTTATATCACCAGCATTTTTGTTCTGTTGCCGTCAAGGAACAAAAATCAAGCGTCTCTCCAACTATGACACTTTGCGATGCTGCAAAATAGATACAAACCTATGAAAAACATAAGAAAATTGATTTCTTAACTGATTCTGAATGAGGCGAAAACTGGATACCTTCTTCATGTAAAAGAAAAACAACCTGTATGTTAAATGCCTGAAAATAGGTTAATAGGTAACACTTACATTATTGATAAGTAATATAATGCAAGATGCATGAAACTCGACTCATTCACTGGACTCAGTACGGTACATGAATTACATCCTTATTACTGCTTAGATTAGTAGAAACGAAATTGTTGTGTGATAAGAACAGAGAAACACACATATACAATGATATTATGATAGTAGTTTCCCCAAATTATACACATCTTCTATTTCATTTCCTTTACGGCAATTCCTACTGAACATTAAGAAAGTAGATAAAGCTCCTCCTACTTGGAGGATTTAAGGGGAAATGAGGAGACCCTGGTGAACAGGATGAAGGTCATACGTCATACGCTCTTTAGCCTACTTCCATTTATATAATTTAAGAAAATACAATAGCAATAATTAAATGGACACAGATTCTACAAAAACCAACATTTTACTTGATATGATATCATCATGTTTCATCAGCCGTTGCTAGTCCACTGCAGGAAAAAAGTCTCAGACATGTCCTTCCACTCCCGTCTGTTTTTGGTCTCTCTATGGCAGTCTATACCCGCAAATTTTTTTGCTGTTAATCCATCGTCTTTTCTTCCTTCCCCTGCTTCGTTTGCGATCTCTAGGGACCCATTCTGTTATTCTTCTTGTCCATCTATTATCTGGCATTCTCGTTATATGTCCTGCCCACGTCCATTTCTTTTTTCTTGCTTGTTGTTAGAAAAGGGGCGGGGGGTTGAAACAGGTTGACCAGGAAAGTGGGTTGAGGGAAAAGGTGAGGGAGGGAGGCAAGGAGGGACGGGATGGGAGTAAAGCACCTACGAAAGCACAGGTTGGCAATGCTTGGCGACACCTTGTAAGTCAAGAGTAAACGCTTTAACTAACACCATTTGACGATGCACTATAGTACCAAAAATTAGGGCGAAGTGTCTTTTACACTGTTTTAAAGTACCATTTTGATCAAATAATTAGTTTGAAAGATATTTGAGGAAAACGATGACTTGCAGTCCCTGAAATGCATAGTAGGAAGAGTTTAAGCTTAAATCTATAACAGATAAGTGATTAACAGGTATCATGAAAAGTTACAGACCTATCATTATAGTCACTAGGTCAATATGAATGAATTTTTCTCCAGCAAGTTAAATACATCATCATCCAAGAGAATATTATGAACACTGAAATTACCAGTTAGTAGAAATGGAGCTGGAATCTATTATTATAATAATATTCTGATTATCATTTACAATGATGCCACACCTGGGAAGAAGGTAAAGGGAACGAATGCTTAATCATTGGTCTAAAATGACAGTAATAGCTACAGCTGCCAAGTATTATTCAAGTTGAACATAGAACGCTGCAAAGACTAATGAACTATAGTTGCAGAACTGCCATAGGCAAGGTCATCAATAGGAGGAGGTATGAAAAACGGAATAATCCAATCCAGGATTGAAAGGAAAACTGCTCACAAATGGTTTCCTGGAAGAATACGATTCACGGATTATGAACATGAAGCATAATCTTAAGTTGCTCTGCTCCAGGTCAGACACTTACAGTTCCATTACAAAATATCTGACTTGAATTGAAAACATTTATTTGGATTTATCTGCAGACATACTTGCTTTTGATGAGGATGTATGCTTAAGACAATGAATTTCATTTCACCTCTTTACTTTGAGAGGCAGAAGAAGGTATTTTGGGTTTACTTGTCATAAGAGGTTTGGGAAATTTAAGATTTGTCTTAAGGAACTATATTTGTATTGACAATAGGCCATTCGGCAAGCACAGCACTGGAATTTTATGACTTAACCCTTTTAATTACTTTAGATGGGACAGGTCTGCATGCTTTTTATCGCTATAAGAGACAAATTTCATCCTTACTCTCCAGGTTCCTTCGCCGAGATTAAACAGATTCTGAGGTGCTGGAGGTAACTTGAATGAACTCACTTTTATTGGAATATAGTCCTCTCCCTCCCTACCTGTCTCGGTCAGATCAGGTAATGCTCCAGACATGTTCGGGAAGTATTCAGTTACAGCAAGCTTTCACAGAAAAGGTTGTTGCAGAAAACTTTAGCAAGTTTTTACAGAGACGATTCAGTGGCTGAAAGACTAGGAACAAGAGAAGAATAAAAGGATATCTATAAGATTTCAAACTTGAGGGAAAGGCAGGGACAGGATGTGGGTAAAATGGATGTCATCAAGGATAGTGATGGAAACATATTGTATAGGGCTGAAGACAATAAGCAGAGATGGCGAGAGTATTTTGAGCAACTGTTAAATACTGGAAATGAGAGAGAGGAGATGGGGGAAGCACAGAGGGTGGAGGGACCAGTGAGGGAGATACGGGATGCAGAAGTGAAGAGAGCATTAAGGAAAATGAATAATGGTAAATCACCAGGGGAGAAATGGATGCTGGATTTATTAAAAGCTCTATGTGAAGAGGAAGAAATGCCAAGGGACTGGGAGGAGAGTCTAATGGTATATATATACAAACAGAAGGGAGATGTCATGGATTGTGGTAGCTACAGGGGAATTAAACTAACAGAGCATGGATTAAAATTTTTAGAGAGAATACTGGATGAGAGATTAAGAGAGATTGTAAAGATTGGGAAACAGCAGTATGAATTTATGAGAGGAGGAGGGACGGTGGATGCCATCTTCATAGTAAGACAGCTACAGGAAAAGAGGCTAGAGGGAAACCAGCAGCTCTATTGTGCATTTATAGACCTAGAGAAAGCATATGATAGAATCCAAAGAGAAGTGATGTTTTGGTGTTTAAGGAAAAGGAAAGTCCCAGAAAAGTTGGTTAGGCTGGTTGAGATGATATATAAAAGAACGAGCACAAAAGTGATAACAGCAGTTGGGGAAACAGAAAACCTTTAAGTTAGTGTTGAATTACACCAGGGGTGTATAAGTAAATCCCTATGTAGTATTCTTGCTTAAGATTTGCAAATATATTTAAACTAAATATATATATATAGTATATATATCTATATATATATATATATTCATATAGATATATATATATATATTTATGATATATATATCTATATATATAGTATATTATATATCTACTAATATATATATTAATAAATATATTAACCTATATATATTATAATATATATATACATATATATATTATATATAGTATATATTATATAGATTAAATATATATATATATTATTATACACACACACATATATATATATATATTATATATATATATATATATATATATATATATATATAATATAAACCTAGATCGACAGATTAATATTGATAAAAACCTCAATTAGAGCATTATGCACGAAGAATGGTACGCACACATTAGCTTTCCTATTCCAAACGGAGTAATTTCACATGCACTGTCATATGTAAATATACCAATACGCCGTTTTTCTACACAAAATTACACACTCTCTCTCTCTCTTAACTTATATCGAATGCAAAGCCTTAAACCTAAATGAAGGAACAAATGAAGAATTCCAGACCTTAGGGGCAAGACGAGAGAGAGAGAGAGAGAGAGAGAGAGAGAGAGAGAGAATTTGTTAGACAAAAGGGTAAATAAAGGAAAATCCCCGAATTTATTGCCATAGATGAGGTAAAAAAAAACCGGAAGAGAGAGAGAGAGAGAGAGAGAGAGCAGACAAAAAAAAGATATGGACTGTATTAGTGCGCGCATACTTGTTGCAAACGTTCAATTGAACTAAAGAATTCATTGAAGAATCATTTGAGTAGGGGGGCTTTTGGTAACAATTATAAATTGCTTGTGAAAATGATTTCTGAAAAATGAACCATCACAAACAAAAGTCGCTAATGAAACTCTGTGTGTGTGTGTGTGTGTGTATGTGTGTGTGTTTGGTGATCACTTCATTCTGTATATCCCATTACCTTCCGTTATTATTTCTTTCCAATAAACGGCAGAATACTATTCTTTGGAAGCTTGAATTTCAAGTCACTGGACCCTGTGGTGGTGGGCTTATTCTATATGAATGAGGTTCATCTTTAGAATAATAATAATACTAACTTTGAGACTACAACGGTCCCCTAGAAAGGCTAAAAAGGTTGAAATAGAACGGACTATAAACTAGCTCACGAAATAAGGAAACAGAAAACTTCTTAATGGTATCGGACATCCGGTGTCTACATATCCTAAGAAACAAGTGGCCAGCGTTACGGACGCGTTCTATGTTTGTGAATTATTATTACCCAATAATTCTAGTTACTCATTGGCATAATGATTGTTGACGGACGTGCGAATTGTTAGGGGCAGTTGGGACGGGCAACCAGAGGTCCTGTTCTTGCCCAGGGCCGGAAAAATAAG
>NC_087217.1:34908715-35006215 GCF_015104395.2 Macrobrachium nipponense | reverse complement strand
GACGGATAAGATATGGAAAGTTTGAGGAAGATGTTTATTGAATGGAAAATTTGATGTTTATTTTGTAATAATTTGTTTTGTTAATCCTTGAAGGAAATTGAACTAGAACAGAAATAAATATGTTAAATTGTTTTCTTAGAGTTTTATTGATTCGTTGATGGAAAAGAAGAGCGGGGGAATATAGAAAGGGTAAAGAAAATAAGGGGATTCGTGTAGTTGCCGGGAAAAGAAACAGGATTAGGAGAATCCCCAAGAAAATTGAGAGGATTCAATAGGATGGGTGGAGGTGCCAGGAGAAGAAAGAGAGGATTCAGTGGGATTCGTGGAGTGCAAAGAAAAGAACTACAAGATTCGGAGAATCCCCAGAAGAATTGAGAGGATGCAGTGGCATATTCTGGTTCTAAGGTACAGAATAGCTATTGCACTGTTCAGGGACCGGTGGGCGAGGCTCGCCACTGGTCCCGGGACGGGCGGGCAGGCGTCCGCCACGCGTCCCGGGACGGGCGGGTGGCTGGGCCCGCCAGGGTCCTGGGACGGGCGGGCAGGAGTCCGCCACGCGTCTGGGACGGGCAGGCTGGGCCCGCCAGGGGTCCCGGGACGGGAGGGCGGGCCCAGGAGTCCGCCACGCGTCCTGGGACTGGGCGGGCTGGGCCGGCTAGGGGTCCCGGGACGGGCGCGGGAGGAGTCTGCCACTCGTCCTGGGACGGGCGGGCTGTGCCCGCCAGGGTCTCGGGACGGGCGGGCAGGAGTCCGCCACGCGTCCTGGGACTGGGCGGGCTGGGCCCGCCAGGGGTCCCGGGACGGGCGGGCAGGAGTCCGAAACGCGTCCTGGACGGGCGGGCTGGGCCCGCCAGGGGTCCCAACCCGGGATGGGCGGGCAGGAGTCCGACACGCGTCCTGGGACGGGCAGGCTGGGCCCGCCGCGGTCCGGGACGGTGGGACGGGCGGGCAGGACGTTCGCCACGCGGTCCCCCCCCCCCCCCCCCCCCCCCCCCCGGGACGGGGGGCGGGATGGGCCTGACCAGGGGGTCCCAGGACCGGGAAGGCCTGGGCCCGCCAGGGGTCCCAGGGACGGCGCGGGCAGGAGGGTTTAGTCCGCCCAGTCCGATGAATTAGCTTTCCCGGGATGGCGGGAGGGCAGGGACCCGATAGGGGTCCCGGGACAAGGCGGGCTGGAGCTCGCCCAGGGGTAACGGGACGGGAAGGGAACTGGGGCCCGCTGCTGGGGTCCCAGGACGGGTAGGGCGAGGGCAGGAGTCCAACATGCGTCCCGGGATGGGGCGGGCCGGTGGGCAGGTGTCTGCACTCGTCCTGGGACGGGCGGGCTGCGCCCGCCAGGGGTCTCGGGACGGGCGGGCAGGAGTCCGCCACGCGTCCTGGGACGGGCGGCTGGGCCCGCCAGGGTCCCGGACGGGCGGGCAGGAGTCCGAAACGCGTCCTGGGACGGGCGGGCTGGGCCCGCCAGGGGTCCCGGGACGGGCGGGCAGGAGTCCGCCACGCGTCCTGGGACGGGCAGGCTGGGCCCGCCGCGGGTCATGGGACGGGCGGGCAGGAGTCTGCCATGCGTCTCGGGACGAGCGGGCTGGGCCCGCCAGGGGTCCCGGGACGGTCGGGCTGGGCCCGGCAGGGGTCCCGGGACGGGCGGGCAGGAGTCCGCCACGCGTCCCGGGATGGGCGGACCGGGCCCGCCGCGGGTCCAGGGACGGGCGGGCAGGTGTCCGTCACGCGTCTACGGGACGGGCAGGCTGGGCCCGACCGCGGGTCCTGGGACGGGCGGGGCAGGAGTTCGCCACGCTCCCGGGACGGGCGGGCTGGTGGGGCCTGCCAGGGGTCCCCAGGACGGGAAGGCTGGGCCCGCCAGGGGTCCCGGCACGGGCGGGCAGGGAGTCCGCATGCGTTCCCGGGATGGGCGGGCAGGGAGCGCTAGGGGCTCCCGGGACAGGCGGGCTGAGCTTGCCAGGGGTAACGGGACGGGAAGGGGGGGGGCTGGGCCCGCTGCGGGGTCCCAGGACGGGAGGGCAGGAGTCCAACATGCGTCCCGGGATCATGGGCGGGACGGGTGGGCAGGTGTCTGCCACTCGTCCAGGATGGGCAGGCTTGGCCCTTGCCCGCGGATCCCTGGACGGGGCGGGCCAGGCGTCCGCCACCGCGTAAAGGGACGGGCGGGCCCAGGGCCCGCGGCGAGTCACGGACGGGCAGGTAGGCGTCAGCCATGGTACGGGACGGGCGGGCCGGGCCTGCTGGGGGTCCCGGACGGGGAGGGTAGGGCCCGCCAGGGGTCCCGAGAGGGTGGGCAGGCGTCCGCCACGCGTGCCTGGATGGAGGGGACGGGCCCGCCGCGTGTCCCGGTACGGGCGGGCATGCATCAGCCACGCGTCCCGGGAGGCCGGGCCGGGCCCGCCGTGGGTCCTGGGACGGGCGGGCAGGAGTCCGCCACGCGTCCCGGGATGGGCGGGCAGGGCCCGCTAGGGGTCCCGGGACGGGAAGGCTGGGCCCGCTGCGGGTCCCGGGACGGGCGGGCAGGAGTCCGCCACGCGTACTGGGATGGGCGGGCCGGGTGGGCAGGTGTCCGCCACGCGTCCTGGGACAGGCGGGCCATGCCCGCCGCGGGTCCCGGGACGGGCGGGCAGGCGTCTGCCACGCATCCCGGGAAGGGCGGGCCGGGCCTTACCTTAGACCTTACAGACCTTACATTTCGTTCGGGTTGCCCCAGGTCCCTCAGTGTGAGGCGCCTCTAATGTCTACCAGAGAGTTGCTAGTACATCTTCCGGTATATTTTGCATCTTCCAATCTTGGATGGTCTGGGATGCAGTTTAGATATTTGTCGAGCTTATTCTTAAACACATCAACGCTCACTCCTGATATATTCCTCAGATGAGCTGGCAACGCATTGAATAGACGCTTGCATTATCGATCTGGTGCATAGTGGATTAATGTTCTGTGTGCTTTCCTTATTTTTCCTGGTATGGTTTTGGGCACTATTAATCTACCTCTGCTTGCTCTTTCTGATATTTTTAGTTCCATGATATTTTCTGTTATTCCTTCTATCTGTTTCCATGCCTGAATTATCATGTAGCGTTCTCTTCTCCTTTCTAGACTTATATAATTTTAAGGATTGTAGTCTTTCCCAGTAGTCTAGGTCCTTAACTTCTTCTATTCTAGCTGTAAAGGACCTTTGTACACTCTCTATTTGTGCAATATCCTTTTGATAGTGTGGGTACCATATCAGTATTGCAATATTCAAGTGGACTACGAACATATGTTTTTATAAAGCATAATCATGTGTTCAGCTTTTCTTGTTTTGAAGTGCCGTAACAACATTCCCATTTTTGCTTTACATTTTGCCAACAGAATGGCTATTTGATCATTGCATAACATGTCCTATTCAATCATCACACCAAGGTCTTTAACTGCTTCCTTATTTGTGATTGTCTCATTATTAGGTCCCCTATATGCATATAGCTTTCCTTCTCTGTCTCCATAATTTATTGATTCAAATTTATCAGAGTTAAATACCATCCTATTTACCTCTGCCCAATCATATACTTTGTTAAGGTCTCTTTGTAGAGCGTTCCATATTCATCACAAGTAATTTCTCTACTTATTCTTGTGTCATCAGCGAAACTACTCACTACCGAATCCTTAACATTACTGTCTATGTCTTCAATCATAATAACAAACAGTATTGCAGCTAGCACCGTACCTTGTGGCACACCGGATATTACCTTGGTTTCATCCGATTTCTCATCGTTTTGCAATAACTATCTGTTTTTCTGTTGTGTAAAAATTCTTTTAACCATCTTCCTACTTTATCTACGATATTGTGTTTTCTAATTTTCTTTGCTAATATATTATGGTCTACTTTGTCAAAAGCTTTTGCAAAGTCTAGATAAACCACATCTGTTTCATTTCCGCTTTTCATATTTTTGAATATGTTCTCACGTTGGACTAACAGTTGGGTTTGTGTACTTTTTCCGGGTACGAAACCGTGTTGTCCTATATTAAACAAATTGTTTTTTATTAAATGTTTCATAATATTTTTCTTCATTACCCTTTCATACACTTTCATAATATGTGATGTTAGACTCACAGGCCTATAATTACTTGCCTCTAGTCTTGATCCACTTTTGAAAGTAGGGGTGATATATGCTAATTTGTGCTCATCATAAATCTTGCCTGTATCTACACTTTGTCTTAATAATATTGCAAGTGGCTTTGCGATAGAATGAACTACTTTCTTTAACAAAATAGCAGGGACTCCATCCGGCCCTGCAGCAGCTCCATTTTTAATTTCATTAATTGCCTGCACAATATCAGCTTCATTAATTTCTATGTCAGCTAAATATTCACTATTTTCGTCCCTTACTTCTATATCATTATCTTCATTATCTATTCTAGGGGTGAATTCTCTCTTATATCGTTCTGCCAGTATGTTGCAAATTTCCTTTTTTTCATTCGTTATTCTCCCTTCAATTCTCAGAGGGCCTATTTCTATTCTTCTTTTATTCATCTTCTTCGCATATGAGTATAATAGTTTGGGGTTTTGCTTGATATTTAATAGGGTTTTTTCTTCCAAGTCCCGTTTTTCATTTTCTTTGATTGTATATCTTTTGTTCTGCATTTTCTATCTTACTTTTTAGTTCTATAACTTTTTCCATGCATTTTTTTCTTTTGCAAGACCTTTTTTTCCACTTTCTGATTTTCTGGAACAAGAATCCTTCTGTCTCTTGGTATGCTTGAATGATGTTTACTTTTCTTCTTCGGTATATATTTATCCACTATTTTCTCCAATATTTTATATATATCTCCGTATTTACCCTTATGGCTCAGCTTACGAAAATGTTATCCCAATCTTTGTTTAATTCTTCATAAATTTCTGACCATTTTATATTTTTACTGTAGAAGTTGTATTTTCCATATCCTTCCCACTTTTTCATTTCTTGCTTATCTCTATTTTCACTTGCTTTGAATGAACTGTTAAATTCTATGACATTATGATCTGAAATACCTCCGCATTATAAACTATTATTTCTTTAACATAATTCATCTCGTTCACAAATACTAGGTCTAAAGTATTTTTCCTTTCTTGTTGGCAGGTGATTTATTTGTTGAATGTTGTATTCTAGTAGCATATCTAATAGCTTTTCAATTGCCTCTTATCTTCTGCACTACTATTACTCTCTTTTTATATGTATAAGTACAACCACAGTCTCCTATTCGTTCTTTCCATTCTACGAAAGGAAAGTTGAAGTCACCAGATAGGAGAATAGTCCAGTCCTTGTGATTTCTCATATATCATCCAATTTTTCAATTATTAAGTCAAACTCTTTAGTATTAGGAGGTCTATATATTACTATGTTCATCAATTTTTCAGATTCAAATTCTACCGCTATTAGTTCACATTCTGAGTTACTATATTTCTCATATATTTTTCCTTGTTTTTTGTCTTTCCCATATATTGCGGTTCCCCCTTGATTCCTATTTTTTCTATCTGATCTATAAGTTTGGAACCCTTTTATTTGATCATCATTCCCAGTCTCTTGGAATACCAGGTTTCACTTATATTCATTATATCTATTTTCTTTTCATTTTGGGTTAGTTCTTCTAAGTACTCTATTTTTCTTTTTGAGTTACTCGTAACTAAACCCTGCGCATTCATCACTATGATGGTTTGCGTGTTTTCTCCATTCATTTTAATATTGGTAGTAATAAGGATTTTCCCATGTCCTCTTTCCTGTTCTGGTATGTTGTTTTTTTTTTCATTTCCAGAAATTCTGACATTAAAAAATCCAACTTTTCCATAAATATTTGATCTTCCTTCATCATAATTATTCATTTTGTGTCTGAATCTGCAATTTTTCTACCGTTTCTGCAATATCCTCTTGCATAATAAATACAGTTGATTATCTCTTGAGTAGAATTTCGGAGCTGATGCTTTGAAATTTTTTGCTGACACTCTGCATATCTCATTGGTGGTTTGCTTTTCTCTTTTACCTGATATTCTTGATTTCTCTCTTTATTTGTTTCTTTCTTATTTTGGATTTTATTACTTGGTTGGTTATTTATTTGATTATGATTCATGGCTACAGGGTGCATATATTTGCATTTTTTGTCGAACTTACATCCTTTTCCTTCTTTTAGGTTTTTACATATTTTTGGATGCAGATCTCTGCAATCATCCCCATAGCCATCTAAGTAGCAACATTTGTAAGAATTACATTATATATAAACCAGTGACCTGGGGTCATGGCATTAGGAGGGTTCTACGTGACCAAAGCAGACCTAGATTACGCTATGCGTTGTCTGCAGTAGCCTGATCTAGCTCAAAGCTTTGTCAACATTTTTATGTTATGATAGCTTTGCACAACAACTTCCATGGGAAGCGGTTGACCTGTTAACCTACGCCGGAAACTTGTAACTTCCGAGCCGGCGAACTACGTATGTGTTTTTATATGAATTGCTGAGATAGCTAATGTTCCGCTATCGACGCGATGCTTTAGAATGGCAGTTCCACGCCAACTATCAAACATATCGGTCGTCCAGACCGAGCTGCATCTCCTAGTATGGAGTTACAGAATAAAGTTGTTAACTTGTTCAACTAGCCTGTTTCCGAATCATCTCCTCTAGACAAGAAAGAACCTCTCTACTAAGATATCCAAGGGAGATGGGAGGAACCAAACATTACTTACGGATAACAGCCATAAGGGAAGAACAAAAAGTCTATCGCCAAGCGATAAGACATTAGAAGTGGTGGCAGCGGTGGGATACATATTAATGTTTTGTACAACGACAAAGGTATCAGCAAACGTGCGCTTACCGACCTTGTACTGTACATGAGTTACGCCCACAACATTTAATTCATTATTCCAATGCCTGAGAGCCTTATTCCGGACTTTTCTATAGGGAAATTTGAAAAGAGTAAATGATGAGTCCTTAAATCCATTATATTACGTGGACTACCAGATCAAAGAACAAAGTGAATGACTTATGGTCCAAATTTACTGCATGTAAGGTTGGTCGCAACTCGTTTTGACTAATAATTGCATGAATTTGTTGCAAATCTACGGGAACCTGCACAGATTGTTTTGATACGGCCGTGTGTTTCATAGGAAAATCAATTGTCTCACAATGATCTGATAAATGCAATTAAACTGATTATTTGATTACAAAAGATGTTGATATTGATGACCCAACATCGCCCTCTCCCCCCTTGGAGTGAACTACGTGGTATTTGTTTTGTTTATCACACCCTGAAAATTCGCTTGCCCTTGCGAGTTCTGGCTAGACGGCCCAGGAACAGAGGTACCTGAAGCACGATTTGTTTGTTTCTGCTGTTGTGCAGAATTTCCGTTTGGTTGTTTCTTCTTATAGTACTGAGGACCCTTCTTTTTATTTGCACTAGCAACTGGTTGCGTGTTTGTAGCGTTTGGCTGTTGATTCCTCGAGTAGCAACGGTTATATGAATGAGTTGAACTATTGTATTGAACAAAAACGCGTCCGACAGTCTGAAATCATGTGACCTGGTCGTTTACAGTTATAACAAACCATCCCTGCAACTTGTTATTATTATGTACCACATTTACTTGTTGTGGCTTGTTCTCATTTTTGCAAAAACTTGAATGAGCGAAGGATCTAGGTCGGTACATTTAGACATGTGTTTTTTGATTTGTTTATACACATCTAATTCCGTACTGTCGGGCTGCAATTTTTTATCAAAACACCGTACTAACGCCTTCAGGCAACATTACAGTGATAGACGTAAGGAAGGTAGATCAAACGGATAAAATCTTTCACTTTGATTTTAGCACCCGCAACCCACCCCGGAGTTACCTAAACTATCCTGATATTCATTTAGCCGGTCGGCAATTAGCGCCGCGCCCGCTCGACAACATTGAGCTGAGTCATGGAGGCTTGGTTAAGGATATTTCTCAATGCCAATACTACATCTAAAGCCTCTTCACCCCCATACACGGCACGTAATCTAATTTTGAACTCGTCCCATGTAAGCGCTTCTTGGAAAGAAACCCCCCCTTAGATACGCACTTGCGTCGCCTTTCGCAAAGTCAACGAAGCTCTTGGCCTCCTGTAATTGTACTGCTGGGTCTGTGATGCTTTTTGCATTTAAATGAGCGTCTACAGATGAGATCCATGCCTCAACATTTTGAGGCAGGAACCCATTGACCCGACCTTGAAAAGGGACTATCGCTGACCTCGCGCTAACGAGAGTCACCACGTTGGGGTTGCCAGCCGGAGTGGTTGCCATTTCGGCTTTCACTTTTTCTTATCACTTCTATTCCTTGCAATCCTATCAAAATATCTATAAGAGTACAACTCGACCACTACGTAAACGCATAAGCAATGTACTGTATAAGTGTGTTATAATAATAGGAAAAATCCCCCAAAAGATACAAAAATACAGATAATATGATAAAATATTATACGGAGAATTCCTGCAAGAAATGGTTTAATGACAAACTAGAAAAAGAAAAAAAAATTAATCTGCGGGCGAGACCTCGTAGTTGAAGATAGGTTCTGTAATGAAGGAAGATTGTTAATATGGCGAACAACTCACCCCAGAATACTGACTCGACTCTTGATGAACAACACTTCACTGAGGAAAAAAGACCTGAATAGATAAAAATGGTACTTAGCTCCAGATTATATTGCGAAGGATTGTTGACATGGGGATGACTCACAGTTCCTGTCCACGTCTCGCGTCGGAAGTCGTGATGACGTCACGGTCTTCTCTCAGTGCACGATGCGCTGGGAAGGCCAAGCTTGATGACGTCACAGCCTCCGTCCTTGCACTACTGCGTATAGCTGTCCACTCTGCGTCCTTGCTCGTGAATGGGTGATGTTCCCTGTGTGTGTTTTCTTCTTTCCGTTGATGTTCAATTGCTGCTCTCGTCCGGTGTAGATTCTCGAAGATAAGTGACAACAGTTGCTCAAACGTCAGTGTTAAATGCTTGTATTCCTCTCGATGAAGGACATAGTTGCGTCTTCATAAACTGTTGCGTTGATTGAAGATCCCGTTTCCTCTGTTTCATTTGATGTTGAAGGTGGAAGTTAGTTCTTGTAGACCTTCGGTCGGCTGATATGGGTCTTGTTAATTATGTTCTTCGTTTATTCGCTGCCACCACTTCTAATGAAACAGAGGAAACGGGATCTTCAATCAACGCAAACAGTTTATGAAGACGCAACTATGTCCTTCATCGAGAGGAATACAAGCATTTAACACTGACGTTTGAGCAACTGTTGTCACTTATCTTCGAGAATCTACACCGGACGAGAGCAGCATTGAACATCAACGGAAAGAAGAAAACAAACACAGGGAACATCACCCGTTCACGAGCAAGGACGCAGAGTGGACAGCTATACGCAGTAGTGCAAGGACGGAGGCTGTGACGTCATCAAGCTTGGCCTTCCCAGCGCATCGTGCACCGAGAGAAAGACCGTGACGTCATCACGACTTCCGACGCGAGACGTGGACAGGAACTGTGACGTCATCCCATGTCAACAATCCTTCGCAATATAATCTGGAGCTAAGTACCATTTTTATCTATTCAGGTCTTTGTTATTCAAGGCTTGAATAGGTAGCAGACCGAGCCTAATGTAAGAATTACATTATATATAAACCAGTGACCTGGGGTCATGGCATTAGGAGGGTTCTACGTAGACCAAGCAGACCTAGATTACGCTATGCGTTGTCTGCAGTAGCCTGATCTAGCTCAAAGCTTTGTCAACATTTTTATGTTATGATAGCTTTGCACAACAACTTCCATGGGCGGGAAGCGGTTGACCTGTTAACCTACGCCGGAAACTTGTAACTTCCGAGCCGGCGAACTACGTATGTTGTTTTTATATGAATTGCTGAGATAGCTAATGTTCCGCTATCGACGCGATGCTTTAGAATGGCAGTTCCACGCCAACTATCAAACATATCGTTCGTCCGACCGAGCTGCATCTCCTAGTATGGAGTTACAGAATAAAGTTGTTAACTTGTTCAACTAGCCTGTTTGAATCATCTCCTCTAGACAAGAAAGAACCTCTCTACTAAGATATCCAAGGGAGATGAGAGGAACCAAACATTACTTACGGATAACAGCGTAAGGGAAGAACAAAAAGTCTATCGCCAAGCGATAAGACATTAGACATTTACCATATATTTCATAGTTTTGACATACCTTAGGATGTTTGTAGTAACATCTTTCTCCAAATCTGCAATTCCCTCTTTTCAAAAGGTTGCAGATTTTGTCTTTCTTGTCTATTTTTTCCTCTTTCCCGTCATTGTGTAGATCTGGGTAGAGCCTATTCGGGATTTGCTTTTCTGTTGTCATATCGTAATTTATTTCTTGTAGGTATGCTGCTTTATTGGCCTCATATGTAGTATCAATGAGTATCTCTGCATCCATACTTTTATCTTGTTCTTTGTTTTCCTTATTTTTTTCTGTCATTTCATTTTTTGTTTACTTTCTCTTCCGTTTTCCCTCTTCTTTCTTTTTCTTCTTCCTTCTTCTCTTCTTTCTTTCTTCTTTTTCATCCTCAACTATTTGTACATTCATCTTGATTTAATAACATTGTCTATCCATGATAGACATGTTGAACAAAAAATTCTTGTATCTTTTCTCAAATCTTGCATTACCTCAGCACACTGTGGATGGGTCGGAATGTTGCATGCAGCACATTTTCTGATTAGGTTTTGTGGATTGACTATGCTATACCAAACCTTACACAGTTTGCATGGCTTTGGCCTTCTTTTTCCTAATGCATCAATTAGGATATTCACAAGATTCACCTTATTCATTTTCTTTGTCGGAATATGTTGGTTTATGTATATTTTCTTTATGAGTCTCTTGACCACTTGGATTTTATTTGGAACTTCTTCAATTATTTTCAAGATGTTTTCATTAGATTTGTTCCAGTTTGAAGGATTATATCCTCTAATATATCTATGAATGCTTTTGTATCTTTTTGGTTAGGACTGTTGCTGATTTCATAGATGAGAAATGCCAGTTCCCTTCCTGCTACCTGGTAACGGGACGGGTGGGCAGGCGTCCGCCACGCATCCCGGGAAGGGCGGGCAGGTGACCGCCACTGGTCCCGTGAGGGGCGGGCCGGGCCGGCCACATGTCCCGGGATGGGCGGGCAGGCGTCCGCCACCGGTCCCGATGGGAGGGCCGGGCCCGCCGCGGGTCCTGGGAATGGGCGGGCAGGAGTTCGCCACGCGTTCCGGGACGGGCGGGCTAGGCCCGCCAGGGGTCCCAGGACGGGAAGGCTGGGCCCGCCAGGGGTCCCGGGACAAGCGGGCAGGAGTCCGCCATGCGTCCCGGGATGGGCGGGCAGGGCCCGCTAGGGGTCCCGGGACAGGCGGGCTGAGCTCTCCAGGGGTAACGGGACGGGAAGGCTGGGCCCGCTGCGGGTCCCAGGACGGGTGGGCAGGAGTCCACCATGCGTCCCGGGATGGGCGGGCCGGGTGGGCAGGTGTCTGCCACTCGCCCCGGGACGGGCAGGCTCGGCCCGCCGCGGATCCCTGGACGGGCGGGCAGGCGTCCGCCACGCGTAAAGGGACGGGCGGGCAGGCGTCCGCCACGCGTAAAGGGACGGGCGGGCCAGGCCCGCGGCGAGTCACGGGACGGGAAGGCAGGCGTCCGCCACTGGTTACGGGACGGGCGGGCCGGGCCTGCTGGGGGTCCCAGGACGGGCGGGCAGGGCCCGCCAGGGGTCCCGAGATGGGTGGGCAGGAGTCCGCCACGCGTGCCTGGATGGAGGGGACGGGCCCGCCGCGTGTCCCGGTACGGGTGGGCATGCATCAACCACGCGTCCCGGGACGGCCGGGCCGGGCCCGCCGTGGGTCCTGGGACAGGCGGGCAGGAGTCCGCCACGCGTCCCGGGATGGGCGGGCAGGGCCCGCTAGGGGTCCGGGGACGGGAAGCTGGGCCCGCTGCGGGGTCCCGGGACGGGCGGGCAGGAGTCCGCCACGCCTACTGGATGGGCGGGCCCGGGTGGGCAGGTGTCCCCCACGCGTCCCGGGGAAAGCGGGCGGGCTGGGCCCGCCGCGGGTCCCTGGAGGGCGGCGGGCAGGCGTCCGCCACGCGTAGTGGGACGGGCGGGCTGGGCCCCGCGCGGGTCCCGGGACGGGCGGCAGGCGTCCGCCAATGGTCCCCAGGACGTGCGGGCCGGGACCACTGCGGGTCCCGGGATGGGCGGGCAGGCCGTCCGCCACGCATCCCCCGGGGGGATGGGCAGGCCATGCCCGCTGCGGGTCCAGGACGGTAGGGCAGGCGTCCGCCATGCATCCCGGGAAGGGTCGGGCCGGGCCTGCCCCTGGTAACGGGACGGGCGGGCAGGCGTCCGCCAATGGTCCCAGGACGTGCGGGCCGGGACCACTGCGGGTCCCGGGATGGGCGGCAGCGTCCGCCAATGGTCCCCAGGACGTGCGGGCCGGGACCACTGCGGGTCCCGGGATGGCGGGCAGGCGTCCGCCACGCACTCCCGGTGATCGGGCAGGCCATGCCCGCCGCGGGTCCCAGGACGGTGGGCGGGCAGGCGTCCGCCACGCATCCCGGGAAGGGCGGCAGGTGACCGCCATTGGTCCCGGGAGGGGCGGGCCGGGCCGGCCGCATGTCCCGGGATGGGCGGGCAGGCGTCCGCCACTGGTCCCGGGATGGGCGGGCCGGGCCTGCCGCAGGTCCTGGGACGGGGCGGGCAGATGTCTGCCACGCGTCCCCGTGACGGGTGGGACGGGCCCGCTGCGGTTGGGGTCCCCGGGACAGGCAGGCTGAGCTCGCCAGGGGTAACGGGACGGGAAGGCTGGGCCCGCTGCGGGTCCCAGGACGGGCGGGCAGGAGTCCACCATGCGTCCCGGGATGGGTCGGGCCGGGTGGGCAGGTGTCTGCCACTCGTCCCGGGACGGGCAGGCTTGGCTCGCCGCGGATCCCTGGACGGGCGGGCAGGCGTCCGCCACGCGTAAAGGGACGGGCGGGCCAGGCCCGCGGGGAGTCACGGGACGGGCAGGCAGGCGTCCGCCACTGGTTACGGGACGGGCGGGCCGGGCCTGCCGGGGGTCCGGGACTGGTCAGGCAGGGCCCGCCAGGGGTCCCGAGATGGGTGGGCAGGCGTCCGCCACGCGTGCCTGGATGGAGGGGACGGGCCCGCCGCGTGTCCCGGTACGGGCGGGCATGCATCAGCTGCGCGTCCCGGGACGGCCGGGCAGGAGTCCACCATGCGTCCTGGGATGGGCGGGCGGGTGGGCAGGTGTTTGCCACGCGTCCCGGGACGGGCAAGCTTGGCCCGCCGCGGATCCCTGGACGGGCGGGCAGGCGTCTGCCACACGTAAAGGGACGGGCGGGCCAGTCCCGCGGCGAGTCACGGGACGGGCGGGCAGGCGTCCGCCCACTGGTTACGGGTCCCGGGATGGGCAGGCAGGCGTCCGCCACGCATTTGGGATGGGCGGCCAATGCCCACCGCTGCGGGTCCCCGGGATGGGCGGGCAGGCGTCCAGCCACGCGTTCCGGAAAGGGGCGGGCCGGGCCTGCCCCAGGTAACAGGACGGGTGGGCAGGCGTCTGCCATGCATCCCGGGAAGGGCGGGCCGGGCCTGCCCCGGGTAACGGGACGGGCGGGCAGGCGTCCGCCACGTATCCCCGGAAGGGCGGGCAGGCGACCGCCACTGGTCCTGGGAGGGACGGGCCAGGCCCGCCGCATGTCCCGGGACGGGCGGGCAGGCATCCGCCACTGGTCCCGGGATGGGCGGGCCGGGCCCGCTGCGGGTCCTGGGACTAGCGGGCCGGTGTCCGCCATGCGTCCCAGAAATGGGGGCGGGCCCGCCGGGACCCGCTGCAGGTTCCCGGGACGGGGCGGGCACGCGTCCGCCACTGGTCCTATGACGGGCGGGGCTGGGCTAGCACGGGGTCTGGGATGGGCTGGCAGGCGTCCGCCACAAGCGTCTGGGACGGCAGGCAGGCGTCCGCCAGGTGTACCGGGAATTGGGTCGGGCTGCTGGGTCCCGCAGCGGGGTCCGGGACGGGCGGGCTGGGCTCGCAGCGGGGTCCTGGGATGGGCTGGCAGGGCGTTCCGCCACGACGTCCTGGGACGGGCAGTGGCAGGGGCTGGTACCGCCAAGGTTGTTATACCGGGATACGGATGGGCGGGGCTGCTGGGCCCGCAGCGGGTCCCGGGACGGGCGGGCTGGGGCTCGACGCGGGTCCTGGGGAGGGCGAGCACGGCGTCTCCCACTCGTCCTGGGGACGGCGGGCCAGGCCCGCTGCCGGTCCCGGCCCGCTGCCAGGTCCCGGGACCGGGTGGGCAGGCGTTTGTCTAGCGTCCCGGGACGGGCGGGCCGGGACCCGCTTTGTGGGTCCAGGGAAGGGCGGGCAGGCATCAGCCACTGGTCCCGGGATGGGTGGGCCGGGCCCGCTGCAGTTCCCGGGATGGCTAGGCAGGTGTCCGCCACGCGTCGGGCCGGGCCTGCCAGGGGTCCCGAGATGGGTGGGCAGGCGTCCGCCACGCATGCCTGGACGGGCAGGAGGGGCCCGCCGCGTGTCCCGGTACGGGCGGGCATGTGTCAGCCACGCGTCCCGGGATGGGCGGGCTGGGCCTTCCGCGTGTCCCGGTACGGGCGGGCATGCGTCCGCCACGCGTCCCAGGACGGGCGGGCCAGAACTGCTGTGGGTCCCGGGAAGGGCGGGCAGGTGTACGCCACAGGTCCCGGGACGGGTGGGCCGGGCCCGCTTCGGTTCCCGGGATGGGCGGGCAGGTGTCTGCCACGCGTCGCAGGATGGGCAGGCCGGGCCCGCCAGGGGTCCTGAGATGGGTGGGCAGGCGTCCGCCACGCGTGCCTGGATGGAGGGGACGGGCCCGCCGCGTGTCCCGATACGGGCACACGCCAGCCACGCGTACCCGGTGACTGGCCGGGTTCCGGGCATGCCAGGAGTCCGCCACGCGTCCCGGGATGGGCGGGCAGGGCCCGCTAGGGGTCCGGGGTAACGGGATGGGAAGGCTGGGCCCGCTGCGGGTCCCGGGACGGGCGGGCAGGAGTCCGCCACTCGTACTGGATGGGGCGGCCGGGTGGGCAGGTGTCTGCCCACGCGTCCCGGGTATGGGCGGCTGGGCCCGCGCGGGTCCCTGGACGGGCGGGCAGGCGTCCGCTACGCGTACTGGGACGGGGGCGGGCTGGGCCCTGCGGCGGGTCACGGGACGGGCAGGCAGGCGTCCCGCCACAATGGTTACGGGACGTGCCGGGGGTCCCAGGACTGGCGGGCAGGCGTCCGCCACGCATCCCGGGATGGGCGGGCCATGCCCGCCGCGGGTCCCGGGACGGGCGGGCAGGCGTCCGCCTCGCATCCCGGGAAGGGCGGGCCGGGCCTGCCCCTGGTAACGGGTCGGGTGGGCAGGCGTCCGCCACGCATCCAGGGAAGGGCTTGGCAGGCGTCCGCCACTGGTCCCGGGGATAGGGCTGGCCGGGCCTGCCACGGGTCCTGGGACGGGCAGGCAGATGTCCGCCACGCGTCCCGGGAAGGGCGGGCGCCGGCCCCGCTGCAGGTCCCGGGACGGGCGGGCAGGCGTCCGCCACTGGTCCTATGACGGGCGGGCTGGGCCCGCAGCGGGTCCTGGGATGGGTGGGGAGGCGGTCCGCCACGCGTCCCGGGATGGGCGGGCAGGCGTCCGCCAGGCGTAATGGGATGGGCGGGCTGGGCCTGCAGCGGGTCCCGGGAAGGGCGGGCCGGGCTCGCCGCGGGTCCCGGGATGGGCGGGCAGGCTTCTCCCACGTGTCCTGGGACGGGTGGGCAGGTGTCCGTCACGCGTCCCGGGACGGGTGGGCCGAGCCCTCCGCGGGTCACGGGACAGGTGGGTAGGCGTCTGCCACGCGTCCCGGGACGGGCTGGCGGGCCCGCCGCGGGTCCCGGGACAGGCGGGCAGGTGTCTTCCAATGGTCCCGGGACGAGTGGTCCGGGCCCGCCGCGGGTCCCGGGACGTGCGGGGCGGGCTCGCTGTGGGTCCCGGGACGGGCGGGCAGGCGTCTGCCACGCTTTCTGGGATGGGCGGGGTGGGGGTGGGCCGTCAAGATTGCGGGTTCTGGGACGGGCGGGCAGGCGTCCGCCACGCGTCCTGGGATGGGCGGGCAGGCGTCCGCCACGCGTCCCTGGACGGGCGGGCCAGACCCGCTGCGGGTCCCGGACGGGCAGGTGTCCGCCACGCGTCCCTGGACGGCCGGGCCGGGCCCGCTGCTGGTCTCGGGACGGGTGGGCAGGCATCCACCACGCTTCCTGGGACAGGCTTGCCAGGCCCGCGCGGGTCCCGGGTTGGGTGTGCAGGTGTCCGCCATGGGTCCCGGGACGGGCGGGCAGGCGTCCGCCACTGGTCCCGTGACAGGTGGGCTGGGCCTGCCGCGGGTCCCGGGACGGGCAGGCAGGCGTTCGCCACGCGTTCCGAAACGGGCAGGCCGGACCCGTCGCGGGTCCCAGGACGGGCGGGCAGTTGGGACGGGCAACCAGAGGTCCTGTTCTTGCCCAGGGCCGGAAAAATAAGAAAAAGGTAGAAAGGAAAGGGGGTTCTATAAACCGTATTCGTATGGAACAAGCCCACCAAAGAGGCCACTGACTTGAAATTCAAGCTTCCAAAGAATATTATGGTGTTCATTAGAAAGTGGTAACAGAAGGTAACCGATAAACAGACAGAAGAGACTAGTAATTGGAAAAGAAAAAAAAAAAAAATTAAACAGATACTCGTGAAATGTAATGAGATTATAAAACAATACACACTGTTAACGTCATTTCACGTTTTGGTCTATTCTTACTCACAGCTGTGGACATCACTATTTCCTTTAAAGAGAAAAAGGTCAAGTTCCTGAATACGCTATTTCGAAAGAAGAAGAAGAAAAACACTACCTGGTCACGGTTTGTGATCCCGAAAAAACATCCTCATTAACAACCGTAGCCATTTTCTCTCTCTCTCTCCTCTCTCTTCTCTCTCTCTCTATCTCTCTCTCTCTCTCTCTCTCTCTCTCTTCTTAGTACTGTTGCAACATCACGTATATTAACGACCACACACATTATATATATATATATATATATATATATATATATATATATATATATATATATATGTATGATATATATATATATATATATATATATATATATATATATATATATATATATATATATGAGTGGGTCTCAATAATCCCCTTTCAGGTGTGCGCATTCCTGCTTCAGTATACTTTTGATTCATTCCTGTCCTTTGGCGTTCCTCGTGCGTAGACAGCATGTCCAAAAGGTGACCTGACTTTGGGGCATTATATTATATATATATATATATATATATATATATATATATATATATATATATATATATATATATATATATATATATATGATATTATATATATATATATATAGATATATATAGCTATATATATTATATATATAAGATATATAGATAGACAGAATGAATAAAATAATAAATATATACCTCAATTGAAGCATTATACACTAAGCATGGTAGTACACATTAGATTCTCTATTTTTCTGTTTTTCTATCCAAAAATACGGTCTCTCTCTCTCTCTCTCTCTCTCTCTCTCTCTCTCTCTCTCTCTCTCTCTCTCTCTCTCTCTCTCTCTCAACTTATTGAATGCAAGGCCTTAACCCTAAATGAGGAAACAAATGAAGAATTACGGACCTTCGGGGCAAGAAAGAAAGAAAGAAAGAAAGTAAGAAAGAAAGAAAGAAAGAAAGAGAGAGAGAGAGAGAGAGAGAGAGAGAGAGAGAGAGAGAGAGAGAGAGAGAGAGAGAGAGAGATTCAGCAATTTATATACCAAGAGACAAGACATTATTAAAATTCAGAATCTTTCCTGCTATATTTCGATAAACCAAAATATCTCTCGTGGAATATAGAAAATCAACGAAAATCGAGAGTGATAGAGAGGAGAGTATATGAACTGGACACTTCAGATATGGATTTCAGTTTGAAGAAAACGTGGCCTTACCTGGCCTTGGCAGCAGCTATTACTAGGACGTTTTTGTCCAGATGTTGTTGGAAATCCGGAAGAATAGTGATCTTGTTTGCTGTGGCTGCCTATTCGCTGGCGAGATTTCTCTCCTGACTGATAATGATGGAGCTGAGCAGCCTAAGGAAAAGGAACTGAACGAGAGAATTGCGGGCTTGCGAGATGCCATCCAGTACCAGAGAGAGCAGCTCGTGCACTTGGACAGGATAATGATTCTTCAGCTACAACAGAGGTTCTACTACCAAGAAGAGACGCAGAAGGCGGGCTGAAGGGAAGAACGCGTTCGTGAAATCCTGATCACTCAGGAGGTGTTGCAACAGCAGGCCTTGCAAGAGAGGGCCCACTCGCTCGAAGCTGAAACGATAAAGAGAAGAGGGAGAAACGGCAGCTGGAAGACAAGATCCTCAAGATGAAGAACAACGTGAAGGAAATTGGTTAGAGGAATGATGCCCTTTGTGAGAGGATAAGAGAACTGTCTGGGCAGTGGCCAGACGCAAACTACCTGCTTGAGGGGCTCGAGAAACTCCTACGACAGAAGGAGAAAGACGTTCAGCTAAAGATGGCAGAAGCGGCGCGGATAGCGAGGCTCATCCAGGAACAAAAAGACTCAACCGAAAAGTGGGAATCCGACAGGAAAGACCTGGAGCTGAGGTTCCAGCGCCTGCAGAAGGACTTGGAGGACCTCTTGGAAGGAAAAGTGTGGACTCCAGTGTGAAGTTGAGACAGCGAAACTCAAGAGGAACGAGCTGGCATGCCTTATAGAGGAAGGAAATGGTCTCTTGGAGTCGCTGGAGAAGAAGGCCGGTGTCCAGAGCGAACAGAACGACCAGAGGGATGATGAGGTTGGACGGCTGCAAGGAGCGAAGGAGAAAATGGTCTCCGATTTGAAGAAGCTCCAGGAGAAATAAAGACGAATGGAGGAGAGCAACTGAAAACTGCAGAAAATTCTGTCGATCTTCAAGACATGGCGTGATGAAGACTGCACTGGCCTGACTCAGACGGATAAGATATGGAAAGTTTTGAGAAGATGTTTATGAAATGGAAATTTGATGTTTATTTTGTAATAATTTGTTTTGTTAATCCTTGAAGGAAATTGAACTAGAACAGAAATAAATATGTTAAATTGTTTTCTTAGAGTTTTATTGATTCGTTGATGGAAAAGAAGAGCGGGGGAATATAGAAAGGGTAAAGAAAATAAGGGGATTCGTGTAGTTGCCGGGAAAAGAAACAGGATTAGGAGAATCCCCAAGAAAATTGAGAGGATTCAATAGGATGGGTGGAGGTGCCAGGAGAAGAAAGAGAGGATTCAGTGGGATTCGTGGAGTGCAAAGAAAAGAACTACAAGATTCGGAGAATCCCCAGAAGAATTGAGAGGATGCAGTGGCATATTCTGGTTCTAAGGTACAGAATAGCTATTGCACTGTTCAGGGACCGGTGGGCGAGGCTCGCCACTGGTCCCGGGACGGGCGGGCAGGCGTCCGCCACGCGTCCCGGGACGGGCGGGCTGGGCCCGCCAGGGGTCCTGGGACGGGCGGGCAGGAGTCCGCCAGGCGTCCTGGGACGGGCAGGCTGGGCCCGCCAGGGGTTCCGGGACGGGCGGGCAGGAGTCCGCCACGTGTCCTGGGACGGGCGGGCTGGGCCCGCCAGGGGTCCCGGGACGGGCGGGCAGGAGTCCGCCACTCGTCCTGGGACGGGCGGGCTGGGCCCGCCAGGGGTCCCGGGACGGGCGGGCAGGAGTCCGCCACGCGTCCTGGGACGGGCGGGCTGGGCCCGCCAGGGGTCCCGGGACGGGCGGGCAGGAGTCCGAAACGCGTCCTGGGACGGGCGGGCTGGGCTCGCCAGGGGTCCCGGGAACAGGCGGGCAGGAGTCCGCCACGCGTCCTGGGACGGGCAGGCTGGGCCTGCCGCGGGTCATGGGACGGGCGGGCAGGAGTCCGCCATGCGTCTCGGGACGGGCGGGCTGGGCCCGCCAGGGGTCCCCGGGACGGTCGGGCTGGGCCCGGCAGGGGTCCCGGGACGGGCGGGCAGGCAGGTCCAGCCCCACGCGTCCTGGGATGGGCGGGCCGGGCCCGCCGTGGGTCCAGGGACGGGCGGGCAGGTGTCCGTCACGCGTCTCGGGACGGGCAGGCTGGGCCCGCCGCGGGTCCTGGGACGGGCGGGCAGGAGTTCGCCACGCGTCCCGGGACGGGCGGGCTGGGCCTGCCAGGGGTCCCAGGACGGGAAGGCTGGGCCCGCCAGGGGTCCCGGGACGGGCGGGCAGGAGTCCGCCATGCGTCCCGGGATGGGCGGGCAGGGACCGCTAGGGGTCCCGGGACAGGCGGGCTGAGCTCGCCAGGGGTAACGGGACGGGAAGGCTGGGCCCGCTGCGGGTCCCAGGACGGGCGGGCAGGAGTCCACCATGCGTCCCTGGGATGGGCGCCGCCGGGTGAGCAGGTGTCTGCCACTCGTCCCGGGACGGGCAGGCTTGGCCCGCAGCAGATCCCTGGACTGGCGGGCAGGCGTCCGCCACGCGTAAAGGGTACGGGCGGGCCAGCCCACGCGGGGAGTCACGGGACGGGCAGGAGGCGTCCGCCACTGGTTACGGGACAGGCGGGCCGCGGCCTGCCGGGGGTGTCCGGGACTGGCGGGCAGGGGCCCGCCAGGGGTCCCGAGATGGGTGGGCAGGGCGTCCGCCACGCGTGCCTGGATGGAGGGGACGGGCCGCGCGTGTCCCGGTACGGGCGGGCATGCATCAGCTGCGCCGTCCCGGGACGGCCGGGCAGGAGTCCACCATGCGTCCTGGGATGGGCGGCCGGGTGGGCAGGTGTCTGCCACGCGTCCCGGGACGGGCAGGCTTTGGCCCGCCGCGGATCCCTGGTCGGCGGGCAGGCGTCTGCACGTAAAGGGACGGGCGGTGCCAGTCCCGCGCGAGTCACGGGACGGGCGGGCAGGCGTCCGCCACTGTTACGGTCCCGGGATGGGCGGGCAGGCGTCCGCAGCATTTGGGATGAGCGGGGCCATGCCCGC
This sequence comes from Macrobrachium nipponense, assembly GCF_015104395.2. Classification (NCBI taxonomy): domain Eukaryota; kingdom Metazoa; phylum Arthropoda; class Malacostraca; order Decapoda; family Palaemonidae; genus Macrobrachium; species Macrobrachium nipponense. The sequence goes on along the minus strand of NC_087217.1, from coordinate 34,985,205 downwards.
TTGCTGGTCCCGGGATGGGCGGGCAGGTGTCCGCCGCCACGCGTTCCAGGAAAGGGCGGGCCGGGCTGCCCCGGGTAACAGGACGGGCGGGCAGGTGTCTGCCACGCATCCCGGGAAGGTCGGGCCGGGCCTGCCCCAGTGGGTAACGGGAGGGCTGCAGGCGTCCCCACGCATCCCCGGAAGGGCGGGCAGGTTGACCGCCCTGGTCTGGGAGGGACGGGCCAGGCCCGCCGCTGTCCCCCGGGATGGCGCCAGGCATCCGCCACTGGTCCCGGGATGGCCCGGGGCCGGGCCATTCTGCGGGTCCTGGACGGGCGGGCCGGTGTGGGCGCATGCGTCCCGACATGGGCGGGCCGGGCCCGCTGCAGGTCCCGGGACGGGCGGGCACGCGTCCGCCACTGGTCCTATGACGGGCGGGCTGGGCGCGCAGCGGGTCCTGGGATGGGCTGGCAGGCGTCCGCCACGCGTCCCGGGACGGGCAGGCAGGCGTCCGCCAGGTGTACCGGGATTGGGCGGGCTGGGCCTGCAGCGGGTCCCGGGACGGGCGGGCCGGGCTCGCCGTGGGTCCCGGGATGGGCGGGCAGGCTTCTCCCACGTGTCCTGGACGGGGTGGGCAGGTGTCCGTCATGCGTCCCGGGACGGGTGGGCCGAGCCCTCTCCGCGGGTCAACCCGGGGACAGGCGGGTAGGCGTCTGCACGAGTCCCGGGACGGGCTGGCGGGCCTGACGCGGGTCCCGGGACGGTGGGAGGTGTCTTCCCAATGGTCCCCAGGGACGAGTGGTCCGGGCCCACCGCGGGTCCCGGGGCGTGCGGGGCGGGGCTTGCGTGGGTCCGGGACGGGCGGGCAGGCGTCGCCACGCTTTCTGGGATGGGCGGGGTGGGTCCCGCTGCGGGGTTCTGGGACGCGGGCAGGCGTCCGCTACGCGTCCTGGGACGGGCGGGCAGGCGTCCGCCACGCGTCCCTGGACGGGCGGGCCAGACCCGCTGCGGGTCCCGGACGGGCAGGTGTTCCGCCACGCGTCCCTTGGTACGGGACGGGCGGGCGGGCCCGGGCCCGCTGATGGTCCCGGGACAGGCAAGGTGTTCGCCACGCGTCCTGGACGGCCGGGGCGGGCCGCTGCTGTCTCTGGGACGGGTGGGCAGCCGTGCGCCACGCATCTTGGGACGGGCGAGTCGGGCCGGGCTGGGCCGCCGTAGGTCCATGGACGGGCAGGCGGTGTCCACCACGTGTCCTGGGATGGGTGGGCTGGTGCCCGCCACGTGTCTTGGGATGGGCGTGCCAGGCCCGCCGCGGGTCCTGGGACGGGCGGGCGGTGCCCACTACATGTCTCGTGACGGTTAGGCCGGACCCTCTGTGTGTTCCGGGAAGTGCGGGCAGTGCCCGCTACTTGTCCCGTGACGGTCAGGCCGGACCCGCTGATGGGTCCAGGACGGGCGGGCAGTGCCCGCTACATGTCCCGGGATGGGCGGGCTGTGCCCGCTGCGTGTCCTGGTATGGGCGGGCGGTTTACGCCACGTGTTCCGGGACTGGTGGGCTGTGTCTGACACGTGTCTCGTGATGGGTTGGCTGGGCCCGCTGCGGGTCTCGGGACGGGCGGGCGATGCCTGCTACGGGTACCGGGACGGGAGGGCGGTCTCCGCCTCGTGTCTCGGGACAGGCGGGCCGGGCTGGTCACGTGTACCCAGGTCGGGTCTCCAGTATTTGGGCCCCCATTGGGTAGGATACCAGATTAGAACGCCACGGGTGGGGCCCTTGGCGGGGAGGAGACTTGGTCTGGCCGCCAGGGGTGGGGCCTCCAGTGGGGAAGCATATGGGTGGGCTGCCAGGAGTGGGGCCCCCAGTGGGGAGGCGACTGGGTTTTGCCGTCAGGGTTATGAGCCGTCAGGGTTGAGGATCCTTGTGGGAAAGACACCGATTTGGTCCCCTTGGGTGGGGCCCCAGGTGGGGAGAAGACCGGGTCAGGCCGTCTGGCGTGGGGCCCATGGCCAGGAGGAAAAAAAAAGTCTAGTTTTTCAGACCAGGCCAATTTTGCTCTAACTGCTCTTTGCTTTAAAACTAAACAAAGAAACAGACTGAAAACAAGGACAGTTCATGGGGCTCTTTTCTCTCTGCTAGTTGCAAAAAAGGTTCTGGAGGGTCATGTGCTCATTTTACTCCTGCAAATGATATGTTTTCCAGAATAATAATCATGCACAGTTATTCCAGAACATCAAAGAACATGAATTTGATTTGAAAGAAGATTCTTAAAGATATACTTTACAATTATTATTGTTATTAATTTCTTCATCATGGGATAGGTATCAGTACCAATCATGTTTAATTATATTTTATTTATTTTAAATTACTACTCAGTGATGCTATTTTGATTTTTGATGTTTTGGAGTGTTTAAAGAGATGTATGAGTGGGCCTATCAACTCACATATCTTCGTGTTAATTCGTTATCAGTTTAGTTTACACTATGAAAAGAAGTGACGTTCTAATTTGAATACTTTTTTTTACCACATATATAGTAATATAGTAATAATTTGTTCATAACAATTGTTCATAACATTAACTAATTATTTATAATTCCATTTTTTCGTTTTTGTAGAGAGAAATGTTTCATTTGTATTTTTTTCTTAATTATGTAAATTGCAAGATATTAATGACTGGAAAGAAATCATACATATATTCATTATTTTGTCAAATTATAAAAATGTGTTAAATATCAGAAACAGTGTAAGATGATAATTACGATAAAACCTACAATTTTGTACGATATTTTTACTGAAAACCCCATAATTTTGATGAGCCAGTACGATAAATCCAACCCGAGAGTGTGGCAACATTGGGCCGTAGGAGGAGCAGCTGCACAAACACACCAGTAACCCGCATACCTTTGATGTAACTACATCGTTCACTTCTGAGCCGGAGTTGTCAAGTACTCTTTATATATAAGTCCGTTTTTTCTTGTTTATTCATCAAAATGCCAAGGAAGAAGCATTCAAGAAAGCGTACATTAGCTTGAGAAAGGTTGAAAAAAAGACTTAGAAAGAACACCAAGATGAAGCATGTGCATTCATCACCTCCCAGGCCTAGCTGTCGACAATGAGTGGGGTCGTTCCTCATGATACCCACCCCCTGGGGGGTTTAATATCACTTTTTAAAGAGGGGGGACCAGATACCATAGAAGTATGCTGTTAAAATAAGAAAATCAAGCGTAAGTAAATTTTTATATTGATGCCTATGAAGTTTTCACTGTGAATTTCATTACGCAAACTTTAACACGCGCTATCTCCAAACTATGTTTTTCAGTATATGGGTCGCTTTAAAACCCTAAGGTTTTTTTATTTGTTGTCCTATTTTCAAAATTCAAACACCATTGAAATCCTTGATAAATTCTACATCGAAAGAATTGGAAGAATTTCCAAATTATTCCAATTTCTATTTTTTATGAATTTTGGAATTAAGTAATTAAATTAAAAAAATCATTTTTTTTATATCAATGAATTTTTTATTTTTTATTTTTTTTTAAATCTTTCTCAATTCATTAGATAGAGCAACTCTTTGTGAGTATTAATTGCTTTAGTTATTAAAATTTAGTTAAAAACCAAGAAAGCCTTAGGGTTTTAAAGCAATGCATCTAAAAATCGGGAAAAAAATTAATATAAAAAAAACGAATGGATAGAAATGTATGAAAATTTTTGTAGTAACTTTCCATTAGGTGACTTATAAATGGGTAGGAAAACATAATTGCTCCAGGCAATATTTCGATACTTTCCCCCCCAACTGAGGCAGTCCCCTTAAACCCAGCTAACCTTGACAACCTTCTTAATTCATTTGCAAACACATCTACCTGTTCCCCCATCGACCTTGAATTACAAATACTACAAAAGTTCCATCTGAAAAAGCTTCTTTCAGTAATTCTTCAATCTTTTCACTACCACTTTGGTCATCTTCTTTCATTTCCAAATACAAGACCAATGCATCACCTTCCAAAAACAATGGAATAAATGCAGGCACATAATTCATTTTCTGAAGCCTAGTGACCAATTCTACCATTTTTAACCAAGCAATTACGTCCCCTTCATCCTTAAAGGGCTTAATTATATCAGCTGACATTTTTGTTACCATTTTCTTAACCAGAACTACATAGATAGCTTGTAGGTTAACATGACATGAAAAATGTATAACCAAAAACTCACCTTATCAGACTTCAAGGCACTAATTCCAAAGTAAACTTCCAAGTCTACAAGAACAAACCCAAAAGCAAGAGAATTGGAAGTCCCAAATACACAACCACTGTTTACCAAACCTCCATGCTCTCTGCTCTTGACAGCCACATTTTCCTCACCTTTATAAATCCCCTCCCAATCCGAAAGACCACTAACCAGCCATGCTTTCCTCACCTTTACAAATGTCCTCCCAATGCCGAAGACCACACAGGGGTTGATTTTGATGCCTCTCTACATACATGTTATAAAAAATCGAGCAGAGTAATCCATTTCACAGCTTTCTCTGTCTTTTTCTGGAAACAATTTTTGCTGGAGCAGTAACCAAGATGTTACGAGGGACGCACAATTAGTCTGTTTTGTGCCATGACATGAAGACGCAGTATTCTGTATAGGCTAAGCAATAGTGACTGTCTTGTTATTATTATTATTGTTATATTATTCAGGTGACAAAAGATGAACCCTATTCATATGGAACAAGCCCAAAGGGCCCATTAACTTGAAATTCAAGCTTCCAAAGAATATGGCGTTCATTAGAAAGCATTATATGTAATATTCTGTATCATTACATAATTGAAGCAATATGAACTATCTCATTCAGGATAGTAATAGCAAGAGCAGTGAAATTAGTAATCTGATGAGAAACAGACAATTACCTAGCTTAGACTAACAAGGCCATGATTAAAATGTTTCCCAAAAAATTTTAAATTAATCAGTTTATGTTGTAGCTGAGTAAGTGAATGGTTCAGGTGTTTATTAATATGACTTTTGATGTTGATTAGCAAGTGTTTGGCTCAATTGTTTATAGTTGATAAGCAAGTGTATGGCTCAGATCTTTATATATGTCATTGTTGATATTGATTAGTAGTCTAAGGGTCAGGATATTTTCATATCATATTTTGATGGGGTTGAGCAAGTGCGTGGCTCTGGTGTTCTGCAGTGTATGGCCCTGATAATATAATGTCAAGCTTTATTATTTCATATTTTTTCTTTACTGTTAACTGCTGCTGTTGTAATCATTTTTATTATACTTTTGGCTGGAACCTTAACTCATTGTAAATATGTAAATTGACTTGGAGGGAATAAATAGGTTTAAGGTTATTTTAGTCCTTTATTTGCTTCCTCTTTCTTGATTTGCTTTGAAACTCCCTGGTCCCTCCAGTTCTGGTCCTTATTTATTTAAGAACCTGACGAACCAGGAATTGGTTCATGACAATATATATATATATATATATATATATATATATATATATATATACATATATATATATATGCATGCATATATGTATATATGTTATGTTTAAATATAACATATATATATATATATATATATATATATATATATATATATATATATATATATACATATATATATATATATATGCATGCATATATGTATATATCATATATAAATATACATATATATATATATATATATATATATATATATATATATATATATAATATATATATATATATATATATATATATATATATATATATATATATATATATATATATATATATATACACTATATATATACACACACACACGCTAGTATATATATATATATATATATATATATATATATATATATATATATATATATATATATATATATTGTGACGAAACGTCCAAATATCTAGTCATTTCACTTAGCAATAAAAAATTTGTTACCTCACAACTGGCAGATACCTGAATCTTCGTCACAGATAAAATACGACTGATTACTCTAAAGACAGTAGTGATCCCTTAAAAACTTATTAATCATGCAAGAAATCAGGCTAAATTCATTGCAACAAGTGTGATGTAATCATAATTAATGGGCATCACTCCATCAACAACTTTAAAAGTCTAAGTATTTCCCTGGTTCTAACTCACTTCACTGAAATTGAAGAAAAACAGCACAGATACCACTCTATATTTCTACCTAAATAAAATAAAAATACTGGTGGTCGAAAAATAAAACACTGTTATAAATATTCTAAATACAAAATTTTAATTTTAAATTCAAAATTTATAAGTGAAATTCACAATCTCAGGGAAATTTACCATTATCTGAAAATAACACAAAGTTTAATTAATTCTTGAATTAATTATCAAGCAAAATTAAATCAAAACTAATTTATGAAGAAAATTAATTAATCAAGATATTAAATTATTCAAGTAAATTTCAAACTTAAGCAACAATTGAATTTTGAAAAGAATTCTATGTAAATGCCAATTAATTCATAAGTGTTAAATTAAATCAAGTATGTAATACTATCTCATTAAAAAACATTTAATTTAATCAAACAGATTGTGAATGCAAAACAAAACACACAATGTATATTGAGTATTAAATTCACCTCCAAAATGAGATAAAAACCAAGAAATGGTATCACACATAATATGAAATAAACACTTCAAAATAATTAAATATGAATAAAAAAATATTTGCAATGTAAACAAAATGAAATAATTTCACCTAACCACTGAAAATATGTTTTTAAGAGCACTTAAAACTTGTACAACTCTTACCTGTTATGCTGTCTTCAGTTGAACATACTTATTCAAACGTGGCACCTTTTACACACTTTTACAACGCCTGTTCAGATTCCACAAATAAACAATATGCTTTTATTAAGAAATCAACTAAATCTATAAGTTACGAGTGACCAATAAATACAAGATCTTCACGTTAGTGTAAAAATCAAAATTCTCTCATATGATATGAGAGAGAGAGAGAGAGAGAGAGAGAGAGAGAGAGAGAGAGAGAGAGAGAGAGAGAGAGAACCTTAGTATCTTTTTACTACACGGTTATTAGTCTCAGAGTGACTCTTCCTCTTCTATGGGACTACTGATCAAACAGGGTATCTTGTCCCAAAATGACTGGGCTCAAGTATTTTAGACGAGACTCTGCTTTAATTTAAAAATAACTGTTTCAAAATTATAAATAGAGAGATAGTGGGATTACAGTCATAGATAATCTTTATTATTACATGGTTTAAGAACAAAATTATCTTAAAATGAATTATGTTTATCTAAATACGACTGCAAGCATCGAGTGTCGTCATTTCCGTGATGATGTCACAGATTTGTCCACTTCATAACAAAAGTACTTACGAGCCAACAAATTCTCTTTTGACAAATCGAGAGAGATAGGAGTTAATTAATAATTCTCTCCTTCAGTCCCTTGTAGCCTAACCTAGGGTTGCTCCACCACTCATGAGCCCCCACTGTACCCTAACATAGGGCACTATCAATTAAAATGAATAATAGGGTTGCAACCTAAACTAACCTAGGGTGCTGGGTCCTAACTTGACTTGGGGGTCCTTGCCTCTCTAGCCTCCCCTTAACAAAACCTAGGTCACTACAATTTAGAATAATTAATAAGGATGCAACCTTATCAAGCCTAACTTAGGTCACCAAGTGCACGGTGGTTTTAGAAACCTTCAACAAATCTTACTTTAAACAGAATGAGAGTTTTCAGAAGTAGGCTCTCATGCGTATCTAAGAACACGGTATTTCTAGTTAATGATTCCATGCCTGCTTTTACCTTGGTAATTTATTTTTCCTACAGTTTTAGTGCTTTTGATGAGGAAGCAGTATTCATCTTTTGGGGGCCAACTTAACAATGATGGGGGTTTTGGGTGGGGGAGAACACACGTAAACAAGGCGGCTATGTTTGTGTTATGGCAAAGGGTGACGAATAAGCTAACTCTCTGGGAGCCTTATATTCCATGGAAGGGAGCGGCTGAGGGATGGTGGGGTACTCAGGGACAGAGGAGGGGGTGGGTGTAGAAGATACGAGTTGGTAAAAAAGGGGTTGGGGTGTTAGGTAGAGAGACCTAGGCATAAATAACAACTGATCAACAACGACTAATTCTTCATCAAAAGCACTACAAATGTAGGAAAAATCAATTTCCAAGGTAAACGCAGGCATGGAGACATCACTTAGAATGACCTCACCAAGAATAAGGTTTGGTATTATTTTACAACAGTTCCAATTTATTCTATAATAATTTTAGTATTATAGATGCATTTGGCATAAAAAAAATTTAAAATTTTTCCTCTGAACATTCTCTTGGGAAATCCACCATATCCGAGAGATGAATGTATATACAATCACCATTCTCGAAATATTTTAAGTGTTTGTTTACTTTAACACTGACACAGTTTGTGCTCTGATGCGAGTCTGTTTTTCCTTAAAATTGCATTGTGTTTCTGATACAAGTTTGTTTTTCCTTAAAATTGCATTAAGGGGGGGGGGGGGGGGGGGGGGGGGGGGGGGTTATGTCCAACATCTAGGAGTCACGTGACCAAGAAAAAATTTAACAGGTGTCATACGTTTTCTCTTGTCATTTGTTTCAGTCTCTCATGGAATGAAGCTGTCTAGTCTGTGTTTCTCTTGTAATTTTGATTATTTTCCGGTAATTCATAATTTCTATGAATATGAACGGCTTTGTATCGATTTTTTTTAGTTAAGATGAAGTGTTACATGCAACAATGGAATGTTTAAAGTGTAGTAAGCAATAATGTATAAATTTAGTTAAGATAAAGGAAGTCGGTATTGGTATGGTAGTTGTTAACCTCCTGTAACCCCTGTGGCTAGCGCGCACCGCGCAATATTATCACTTGCCAGTATATAAGAGATTGCTAAGATTCTTTAAAAATGCGGACAAGGCCTGAAGAGCCGTTCCGCCACTCCCTTACTGAAAGCAGATGTTATAAAAATGACAGTTCAAGTAGCGTCACACTCCAGTAGTGTGGCATGTCAATAACGCTGATCCACCAGGTACGGAACTGCGTCCTTTGTAACCAGTTGGCGTATTTTGACAACAGTTCCAATTCAGTTTTTCTTAAGTAATTATGTATTTGTGTTTTAATGTGTTCTGAACAATTATTGTAGTATTACATGTGGGAAATAAGTTGTTCATTAGGATGTAGTAGGGGTGTAGAATAACTTAAAAACAACTCATTTTCCACAAGAATTACTATCATAATCATTTAAAACACATGAAAACACAAAAGAAAATACACAATAATCTACGAAAAGCGGAGTTGGAACTGTTGTAAAAATTAACCTAAGGTTTGAACAATGACTGTAAATCACAAGGGCATCTAACTTAAGCAGTGTATACGCAAGTCTCCACTCGTTCCTCATATGGGGTAGGCAAAAACCCAATGTGCTCAATGAAAATTGCGTAACGGCGATATAAAGAAAATATTTTGATGTAATTACCGCAACAGTATAAACTGAAATCACGTTAGTTTTAACAGACCTGTAATCACATTTATGGTCGTACATAAATGTAGGACAAGGGGTTCCAGTATTTGCAATCTACTAGTATGTAATAAAAAAAGTTAGAAAACCTAATAAAGCATAGTAAAAGTTTTTTCAACTACAGAACATGGTATAATTTAAAATAAAAACTTACATACCGTTCAGTACACCTTATCTTAACCGGAATCAGAACTTGTGAAAGTAGGCTATCATGAATAAATTACTCCACTGCACGAAATTAACAATGTTTCAGAGGTAAAACCAGGTTATTTCAAGCAACGCATGACTCCAAAATCCTATTTAACTGGTGAAACTTACAACATCAGAGCTGATCAGTTTTCATCATTGTTCAAGTACCCAGTCCACGCTTCCAAAATGCACTGGGTAACAGATAACCATAGAAAAAGGAAATCGGGGAAAGATCTAACTGGAAACCCACCAGCGACAAAACCAAATAAAACTATATAAGTATACATTCAATGACGAGACTTATTAGCCGTTAAAGTACTTAGAGCCATTGTCAACTACAGCCAATAATATACATAATTATTTACGTGTGCTTGTATTTTGAGATGTCAGTTACATACAGTACAAAATAAATCCATTTTTTCACAAGAGAGAACATAAAAAACAGAAACATCAGTCATCAAGCTCACATGATCATAGTGAATAAAAACAGGATCAATAATAATCTGAACTGAGTTATTAAAACGAGTGAGCGTAAACAAACTTCAGTATTTGAACCCTGAATATAAGACATTAAACTTAAAATGTACCTACTCCATCACATTGCAATCAGAATTAAAAATTTTCAGATCTGATATTTTCTTTACATAGACGAGTGCCCCAGTCTGGACTAAATAAAAGATATGAAGGCTGACTAACAGATAAATAACAAACAGGTATTTCAGTTATGAAAAACAACACCGCTTCATATCATTGTCTACACTGGAGTGTTCCTGTATTACAATACTTAACGACCATTTACTGAAAATACAAATACGATTATTGGAGTATCACAGAGATGATGATAATCAATATTCTATATCCATTAATCACTGCAAAGCCTTCGTTTAGCGATCATTAGAATTGTCCGCGTAATTCTAATATAATTTAGTAATATTTTCGTTCATGTCTCCATCTCACATGATCCTTCACCACAAATCGCAAATGATACTGATATAGTACTTATTGTTGAATAGAACCTTTCAAAATGAATTATCGGCGGCCTGTCTGTGACTCTGGACACCCAGCTGCAAATCTGTAACCAATAATGAAATTCAGGGCTGTCAAATTTCCATCAGACACAATAATCGAGCTTCTTACCTAAGCGAAAATTTATTATATTATCAATGAATAAGGATTTCAGGAACTTGTATACTTGTCCTCTGAACTTTGACCTCCCTATTTATTAGTTAGTGAAGCCTGAAAATGAGTTTGATTAACGAATCTAGAATCATCCAGATATTTTTTATTCTTAATTTCATTTGTACGGTTTCGTGATCCATAATAACTTTACTAATATAACCATGGGATACGTTGCTCCAATGAAAGTTGCCGGTTACGCATTTTTTCTTTTTTAGTCATCCTTTCGTATTCCATTTTTTCATTTTAAAGTTGTAAGTTTGACATAAGATATTTACGGTAGTGAACTCATCTCCCTTGATACACAACCGTTGCCATGCTGGCAACTATTCTGCGAACCTTTCTGCATCTGCAGTAGGAAATTCAAGATCGTTCCTGAGGCGTTGTTGCTCAAGAGTTATATTTAAGTGAGAAGGGAATCTTTTCAACTAATACAGACTTTTAGTAGACTCTTTCTTGAGCAATGTTCATCTTCTCTGCGAAAGAAGTAAAGTAGCAATGGATGATTTTTCGAAACGAAACTCTTACAATGAGAAACAACAAAAGAAATATGAAATAAATAATTTTGACCGCGGGTAATCATCCATTGTAACAATCACTCATTTTTTAAAACATCACACTGGTTGTTTCATGAAGGGCAAAACAAATTCATTTCTCTAAAAGTCTCTAATGAAATGAAAAACAGCCAACCACGTGATGCCATGACGACGATCGTAATACTTTTCGGGCAGCCTTTGCGGTAACTTGATCAGAATTCCACCCATTACGATTAAAATCACGTCCCGGCGCACCCTCACCCACATCAAAGCCATTCTTTCATGATACCCCGAGGTTTACGTAGCATGCAACAACTCCCTCGGGGAATGTAAGGCCAAGAGTCCTGCGCAGGACAACGTCAACCTCATAGGCCGGCGCCTTGACTCCTTCAGGCTATGGGAACCACCAAACAGGGTCTTCGTTAGGGTAGATTTGTGGTCTTAGTTTTTCATATAATGATTTCTTTATCGTAGCGAATCATGCTAGAAGGTCATGATTGCTACTCGGATGAGTGCTCACATGGATTTAACCCCTTTTAGAGTCTCTCTCTCTCTCTCTCTCTCTCTCTCTCTCTCTCTCTCTCTCTCTCTCATATTACCCAGACTTGTCGGATACCTTTGAGGAGGACTTTCATATCTTCTTTTGCCGATGTAAACCATCCAAAGGTTATTAGAACAGTTCCTGAACACCTTTACAGCCTCGCCTCCAAAAGAGATGATTTAGACATTTTATTCGGCGCTCCAGTGCTAGACGATTGTCAGAGTGCTACAGAGTCATTACATGTTTGACATTTCGTGATATAAAAATCATGAATTATTTCACGTGATAAACAAGAATGAATCCGCGTTCACTGACGCAATAAAATATGGTGTATGCAAAGAACGGCGTCAAGCACAGAAAATCACGATTGCACTCCGAAATACGAGTAGCAGAAGTGGGTTATCGCGACAGCAAATTGAAAAACAGAGCCCAATGATTATTGAAGGATTAGGCCCCGTTCACACGAGGCGGAAACCGCTGACGTTATGTTCAAAAGACTGTACCCAAAACAGGAGTATGAGCCTAGATTCTTCATTTATTTCATAATGACCATAAACTGATTTGACGATTTACTTACACTGAATAAGGATGATAGTTCATCAAATAACATAATGCAGAGCGTATTCATTTATATGTAATTATAAGTACGCACATCCACACACATACATAAAGTATATATTATATATAATAATGTGTATATGTATATTTACAAATATATCATCATCTGCCGTTGCCAGTCCACTGCAGGACGAAGGCCTCAGACATGACCTTCCACTCCCTTCTGTTTATGGTCTTCCTATGCCATTCTTTACTCACAAATTTTCTTAGCTCATCAATCCATCATCTTTTCTTCCTTTCCCTGCTTCGTTTGCGATCTCTAGGGACCCATTCTGTTATTCTTTTCGTCCATCTATTATCTGGCCTTCTCATATGTCCTGCCACGCCCATTTCTTTTTCTTACTTGCTGTTAGAATAACCTCTACTGTTTGCTTTCGTATCCATGTTGCTCTCTTTCTGTCTCTTAGTGTTATTCCCATCATTATTCTTTCCATACCTCTTTGAGTTGTAACTAGCTTAATGTTCTAAGGCTTTAGTAAGACTCCAAGTTTCTGATGAGTAAGTTAATACTGGTACGACATTCTGATTAAATACTTTTTTTTTTTAGAGAAAGTGGCATTTTACCTTTCATGATCTCATTTTGTTTACCAAAAGCTCTCCATCCTATGCTTATCCTTCTTTTAATTTCGGTCTCATGTCCTGGGGAAACACTGTCTGCCATAAGTACGTATATTCATTAACAATCTCTAGAGGTTCGTCCATAGCTTATTTGTTGTCTCTGTACATTTTCATTGAACATTCTTTTAGTTTTACTTATATTCATTTTCAGTCCTACATTTCTGCTTTCTCTATTCAAATCTTCTATCATCTTTTGTAAATCCTCCCCTGATTCACTTAGTAGAACTATATCATTTGCAAATCTTAAGTATTCCCAATTAATGTCAATTCCTACATTTTCGCAATCTAAATTCATAAAAACTTCTTCCAGGCACGCTGTGAATAATTTAGGAGAGATGGGGTCTCCCTGTCTAACTTCTTTCTTAACCGGAAATTTATCACTGTCTTTAGGTAGTTTTAGGATTGTTGTACTACCCATACAAATCTTCAAGTGTTCTGAACAGATGTTCACATTCCACAAATAAACGATATGCTTTTAAGAAGTCAACTAAATCGAAAAGTTATGAGTGACCATTATATACAAAATCTTTACTTATAAATGCATATATATATATATATATATATATATATATATATATATATATACATATATATATATATATATATATATATATATATATACTATCATATATATATATATATATATATATATATATATATATATATATATATATATATATATATATGTATATATATACACACATACACACACAAACATATATATATATATATATAGATATATATATATATATAATATAGATATATATATATACATACATATTTCTAAATAAATATATTTACGTAAACATATTATATTATATATATATACATTATTATATGTATGTGTGTAGATGTGTGTATTCATAATCACATATAAATGAATAAACTCTGCATTATGTTATTTTATGAACTATCATCCTTATTCAATGTAAGTAAATCGTCAAATTATTGTATAGTCATTGTGGAATATATATTTGTTACAGGGAACATGTGAAATCCGGGGACTTCACGAAATCGCTAAGGCATGTGACATAACCAAGTCGCTTAGGAACATTTGATCCCAGAGAGCTACTACTTAACACGGTGGAACAGTGATTCATCTACACTGTTTCGCCGTGTTTAGTACCAGCCCCGAGGGGATCAAATGCAGGGGCATTTGATCCTCCACGGGCTATTATTAAACAAGGCAAAATACATTTGAATCCTCAGGGGCTAGTACTAAACACCGCGAAATACATTTGACTCCCCAGGGGCTGGTACTATAAAAGGTGAAATCCAATTGACGCCCCAGGGGCTAGGACTAATTACAGAGAAATTTTGACTCTCCAGGAGCTAGGACTAAAGACGGTTAAACAGTGTAGATGAATCACAGTTTTACCGTGTTTAGTACTACTCCCTCTGGGATCAAATGTTCCCAAGTGAATTGGTTATTTGACATATGCCCTACGGATATATATATATATATATATATATATATATATATATATATATATATATATATATATATATATATACACACGTACAGTGAACGCACAATCACTCGTAGAACAGAAATAAATTTATTGCCTCACATCAGGATCGAACCCCAGATCTTTCAATGAAAGACCTAGTTCGATCCTACTGTGAATCATTAATAATAAATAAATAAAATAATATGCGTATATAATATAATATATATAATATATATCTATATATATATATAATATATATATATATATATATATAATATATATATATAATATATATATATTTATATACACACGTACAAATACGACAATCACTCTAGAACAGAAATAAATTTATTGCCCACATCGGATCAACCCAATCTTTCAATTGAAAGAACCTAGTCGATCCTGCTGTAATCATAATAAATAAAATAAATGAATAATATGCTAATATATAATAAATATATATTATATATTTAAATGACGAATATTCCAAAGATTTATCAATGTTAACCCGTTTTTTTGTTTAGAATATAATACGAGCATGCAGCATTTTACATAATATTGTAAGAGCACAAGATGCCTATAGGTACGAAGATATGCTATTTCAACACCATTGATAAACCTGTCTTGTCGCTACCTCAGCAAGAGATGAATTGCTGTATATTTCATTCATGATGCTAGAGTTGAACTGCAGATCAAATTGACATCATGTGAAAAGTATAAACTTAGAAATTCAACAATTAGTGCAGAAAATTTAACTACGATTTTTTTCTTTGTTTTATCAGAATTACAGGTCATTTCAACTAGTTCCTCCCGATACCTTTCCTTTATTATTGTGTCAGAATCATCTGGTCTCATGTTCCACATGGCTGGAAGTTTTTCAACTTCATCAGCGTTAAAGCAACTAGTCTCCATTTTGACGTGTGGCGCAGGCAAATCCGCGCGGGTCTATGAACGGACACTAGTAAACACGTGTATCTCGAACCGCGCGGAATCCGGGCGATTACTTGGGAAAACTTGATTCGCGCTGATGCCGCGGTGGTTAACAAATCCGCGCGGTTGCATGTGACCACCCCTGTGCCCTTTGATTGACTTTGCATTTGCGCGGATGCAACTGCCGTGTGTGGACAGGGTCTTAAACTCCCCAGCATCTTTCTGCGAGTATGTTTTTTTTTTTTTTTTTTTTTTCTCCGAGTCGTTAACGTGACCAACAACATAGTTACGAATCTCAGATCTATCCTGCGTTCTTCTTCCTCACAGTGACACTCCAAACTCCAGTCCTTCCTCTGCCTCTCATGGACAAACTTTCACATTGTGAAGCCTTGGTCGTTATAGTCATAGACCCGAGGCAGGTTCAGACCCTTGCCAAAATCAACACGAGTGGTTTAGTTTATTGCTTGTGACGGAATGTTTATTTTGTTGCTTGCCAACACACGGAGTTCACTCCCTTTTTAGTCTTTCCTCTTCTTCCAAACAGACTTTCTTTTAGGCTTCTTTTTTTAAAATTCTTGTTTTTCATCTCCACTTCCAGTAAGACTTGGATAGCTATGCTACTTTTAACCCAGACTTACGTTCACATCTGAGAGCTATATTGGTTAAACTTTGGCTGTTTAGCGCAACTGCTCCCATTTTTTGTCGCTACCTTTGCCTCTCCATCTATCCTCTTCTTTTATGGAATTCTCTTCTTACAACTGTGGTCCGATTTCGGCTTCTTTTTCGCGATTCATTAAGGAAAATGGCGTCCGAACTACTGTGGTGTGGACGCAGATATAAATCATTTTGACAAAAAAGAAAGAAAAGATAATGAAAACTTGAGATTCTTCCATGAAACTTTCACTCATCCGGAAAATGTGGATGAATGTAGCAATCAACGACATCCTTTTGGAAGACTTATTTCAAAATTGTACACAAGGCTGGAAATGATAGCTCTATGATGACATTGATGAAATGAACAATTCCTCTATAGAAAAAAAGAGCACTTCATAAGGCGTCATGATAACACGTGAAACTAGAAAATCTCTGGTTCTCATTGAAATTGTTAACATGTAATATATGCGCACAAGTTTCTTTCGCGTAATCGAGTTTTCTATACAGCATATAAAGCTGTATGAAACTTTCAGCCTTCCCCCATGAAACTCAGCCACGGTCCGGTGGTGGCCCGTGATGTTGGTACCTTAGCGGTGCTAGAAGTACGATAATGGCTAACTTTAATCTTCTATAAAATGAAAGCTACCGAGCCTAGAATGTTACAACTTGTTATGTTTTGATGATTGGAAGGTGGAAGACCAACATACCAATTTGCAGCGCTCTGGCCTCAGTAGTTTTTAAGATCTGAGGCCGGATAGAAAAAGTGCGGACGGCCGCACAAATAGCCATCTCAATAGTTTTCTTTTACGGAAAATTTAAAAGGACTCCAACCTAATAAGAAAAGAAAATCTATTTTGGATTCAGATACTCATTTGAGATGTGTGGCGGAAGAGACGCTTTCTGTGTGTGGGCTTTCTGGACTGATAGGAGTGACGGAAGATGGCTTCCCTTCTGGATTAAAAACATCTTTGTAAGTTGGGGAAGGAGTGGGGGGCATAGCTCTCTACTTCTTCATTAAACTTTAAGAATAGGTGTCATGGGTAATATGTGCACCTATGGCAGAAATATGCACAAACACAAGTTATTCATCAGAAATGACATTTTTCATGTATGTATGCATGCGTCACTTTATATCCGCATGTATATAGGTATCCATTTGCATTTTAGAATTTTCATTGTGATGCTGAAATCAGCTATATACAGAACAATTTCTTTTTCACTACTTCAAAGAAGGTTAAAAAGTCATTTTACAACAGAGAGAGAGAGAGAGAGAGAGAGAGAGAGAATGATTTTCACACTGACGAACAATACGCAATGAAAATATCACGATGAAGCAAAAGCGTGTCATGCCGAAACAGCAAGTGTTAATAAAGAGCGAGACCATCAACATTATGTCTTAATCTTCGGACGCATAAGTCAGTGTCAGGTGCTTTTGGGGCGTTGGGGTAATGCGGGAGTGCGACTGGTATCGTCCCTCTGTAGATCGACGCATTATGTTGTGATCACCGGTAATGCATCGTTCCTGCCTATTAATCTTTGTCGGTTATCTGTGAAAGCCAACTTAGCTCAAACTGGATATTGCCTCTTCATTCTCGCCATCGTCATATGTTATTGTCAGTCTTTTGTCATCTATTCCGCTGGATTAAATTGCTTTGGGATGTCCCATTTCAGAAGGATGGACTTTGGAGCGTTAGTCGGGTTGTTATTCTTATTTTTCATTTTTCTCATTTCGTTGCGCTTTGGACGGACTCGCTAGAATAAGAATAAGATTGTCTTTCCATTCCATGGAGGCTCTCAAGCAATTTGAACTAATGACGCCATACATTGACTTTGCTATCAAATATGACACGAATAAAAGAAGTGAGTAACTTTTCTATTCTGTCTGAAGAAAAACTGACACGTTAGAATTTCTATGTTCACTGGTATATGCAGTAGTTTAAGTTATTCTAATTTCTATTTTTCTATAATAGATTAGATCACATTAATTTTTTAAGACAATCTTGTTCCAAGAATCTTCCTGCCAAAGAAAAAAAGAGCCGCCAAATGGCCGACGAAAAGTCAGGAGCCTACAACAGCCTTTCTATCCTTCTCCCCTTTTTTTCTGGACCCTGACTTCATCTCGACAAGAGATGGGCTGCTTTCAGTCGCTCTTGACCCATTAAGAGTCAGTTAGTCTTCCCTCGCATTTTATAATGATGCCTGGTTGACTAAAGGTTATTCTTACAAATATAAAACCTTCATAAAGATACATAAACCTCAGTTTTGTTCCTTTATGATGAAACGGTTCGCCTGTGCTACTTCTTTACTGACATTCATAATCCTGTATTACATTTTACTGAATGTAATTCAAAAGGTTTTGATGAGGTCAGCAAAATGATAACATGACAAGTAGCTATTATTATATCTTTTTATCTCATTTTTGTAAATAGGCCTGCTACGTCCCGGGAGAATAATCGAGCATCAGTTATTAAGGAACTATTGCCCTTGATTGATTTTGCAGTGGAAAGGCATTATTATCGATAATGAAAGAAAGCTGTAGTATTATGTTTGAGAAAATAAGCTGTGCAGAATTAGTCATACTTCAGAACCATTAGAAATGGCACCAAAGACTTGAGAGGTCACTTCCCCATTAGTGATCCTCCTCTGAAACAGAATGAAATGGAGAAAGTTTGAAAATGAAGTTGGATGAAGAGATCTTGAATTACGGAAAAGACATGACAAAACTCTGTTACCAACTTAAGTTCAAGATCCATCACGAAATGGGTTGGAATATGAACTTGCCCGATGTCTTGTTGGTCGTCAAGGAATCCAGAGCCTTCCTGCCTCAGCATCAGAAAAGATAGTGGGGTGTCAGACGGATCGTTCCTATTTATATATATATATATATATATATATATATATGATATATATATATATATATATATACATTATATACATATATATCATATAGATACATATATATATATGATATATATATATATATATATACTATATATGTATATATATATATACATATATATACATATATATACATATATATATATATATATATATATATATCATATATATATATATATATATATATATATACATATATAATATATATATATATACATATATATATATATACTCTATATATATATATTAGATAGTGACCCCCGAGGGATTTCGGGGTTGTTATTTATGACTAATATTTATTGGGGGTCATTATATTTATTATATGTACAGCCTTTTGTTTATGTTTTCACGGTAATTCCCAACGGCCTTGTACTAAACACGCTGCAAAGGTGGTTACTTAGCGGGTTAAAACCCTTTGGGGTCACTTTCTTGGAAAGATCCCATTTGAATATAGGAAGGCAATATAATAGAATGAGAAAACCTGAGAATATGTGCGAAGAATTACCTGAGCAAAGACATAAAAAATTGGCATTTTTTTTATTAAGAGCGCAAGAGACCATCAAGACTGAAGAAAGCAGCAAAATCAAGATTGAAGTTATTACAATGTCCATTAGTAAAAGACCTAGAAATTATTCTTAATACGACATCGTGGTGTTAGATTTCGTCTTGCCACGGGAAAACTCTTCAAGTAGAAAAGCCTTCACTCCTCATCCCCACATAGGAACTACAATTGAATGATTCTCAGCAAAACGATGCACTCATCTCTTGATCGGATTATCTGGTTGAAAAGCAGTTAGTGGGTGAAGAAAGGCAGGCCACGTGGAAGCAACATGATCGCTCTGTCTCAGGACAGAGAAGAGAAGGCGCAAATGCCTAACCAACTCTGTTTTAGCGCTACATTCAGTCACCCAGCAAGGAAAGCCAAGATGATCTCTCAACTGAACACTCAAACGCTAATAAGGTTGAAGCTGCACTGTGTTAATTAGGTCTTTCAACTCTATTCGAAAATAAATGAATTTTCGTTCTGCTGTTACTGTGCTGCCTTTTTCATTATGAATTTAGAATCTGCATTGTACAAAAATTTATCGGAATTTCCCGAACCAAACGACCCACCAGTTCCACTGCAACTGCTCTCTCTCTCTCTCTCTCTCTCTCTCTCTCTCTCTCTCTCTCTCTCTCTCTCTATATATATATATATATATATATATATATATATATATATATATATATATATATATAAATGTGTAGGTGTTTATATGACTATGGTGGTGTGGGCGTGTTAACACATAATTACATTTCGACATTGAAATATACAGTTATTTATATAATCATAGCCTATATGTATACAATATAATATGGTTTTGAGCATGAAGTAGCAGAATGGGATGGGATAAAAAAAAAAACACCAGGAAAAACGTACTGATAGATTTCTAACTTGGTCGCTCTTGTTAAACTGTTTTTCATACAAATCTCAGCATTCAATCACACAGTAGGTCCCGGCCCCGCGCACACACATTCATTCATTTCTAATCTGTAGGAATCACCATGACTTGGCAAACGGAAAATGCGGCGATATGAAACAAGACTACTGGGCAAGTAAGTGTTGGCCCTTCCCGTTGAGTCAGCAGAGCCGACAAACGCCTCTGTAAGTGGCCAAGAAAAGGTGCAACCGTCTTGGCGCCAAAAAGGCTCCAAGATGGCGCCACTTTCATCGTGGCTCTGGTTAATGTTATTAAATCACGTTCCTGATCCACTTTCTTTCTCTTAACGCGGGCGGAAATGACGGAGACCTTGTGCATTAGAGGACCGAGATGAGCGACGAGGAAATGGGCGTCCCTCGACGCCTCCCAGCGGAGACCTTAGGCTCCAGACTCGCCCATCGCGGTAACGTAACCCCAAGATAACCCCGTCATTAGTTTACTAACTCACGCTAAAACCGCCTTATATACCGGCCGCAAAAAACTGTTATTGCTCGATATACTCGTTCAACACAATGACGTCATTGACTGAGCGTAGGGGGCGAAGGATACTGGTCATTAAGAAGTAAGGCCCAAAGGCTCAGTGTTGAATGGCACTTCTGGTCAACGGAAAAGCCAGACGCGCAGACATCTAGTTAGGATTCAATTTGAGTAGGATAACCATCATCTTAACAGTAGCTCCCTTTCTCCTAAATTGATTAGTATGCATATCATTCTTCCACCAGGCCAATTAATATTCACATAGAAACGTCTTTCATGAGACTTTGACACAGACCGGGACCCTTAAATGAGATCCCGAGGGTTTTACGCTCCGTCCTTTGACGCGGTTGACGCGAGACGCACTCTTTGCAAGACGCGAAGGAGGCGTTTCCGTTGGGCTTCAGATATTTATAAGACGTCGCTTCGCCTATGGGCTGCTTCAGGTTCGACGTTCATTATGATGCTTAGCTACAACGACTTTCAGGTCACTTCCTGCCTGATACGAAGCTAAACCACCATCAGAACATTTGGTCATGTGTGGACGATCAGTGCTTTTCTTTTTTACTTCTTATT
Organism: Macrobrachium nipponense; assembly: GCF_015104395.2. Lineage (NCBI taxonomy): Eukaryota > Metazoa > Arthropoda > Malacostraca > Decapoda > Palaemonidae > Macrobrachium > Macrobrachium nipponense. Next base: position 34,963,583 of record NC_087217.1, on the reverse strand, counting down.
TTAGAGAAATAGAAAAGTATTATTCGCAGAAAACACAAAAATGCAACGGCAACTGGTTATATGGTTTGGGAGCGTTCATTATCTTCCTTGTTTGTGCAGCAAGCGACTTATCTCTAAGTTGAATGCATACATTCACACCCTTCAGTCATTATCACTTCATGTGTGTGTGTGTTTATGCGTGTGTTTGAGATTGTGATGTGTGAATTTTTGACAACGACTTCACTCTTATCACAGTGTTGTGTTAAATGAAAGGTTCTCCTGTTTCTTAACATAAGACCGTTCCTGAGTTCAATGAGGGGTTATAGGAGTAATCAGCCAACGTCATCAGATAAAACGCAGCAATTATTCAGTAGATCAACTAACGTTTGTTGCCCTTAAGTGATTCAATTACTTCGGGGCTAAATGAGGCATAATATGGTGATTATGGCCCCGACTTGGAGAGAGAGAGACCTTGCTTAGTGAGAGAAAGAGAGAGAGAGAAAGTATTTTATGAATAGATTCGTCTCTTTAGTGTCAGAGGTACCTCGTTGAGTCCCCCCGATTTTAATTATGATACGTACAACAGTGTGCAGTTTAGCGAAGTACTGATTACTCTTGTCTATAAGACTGTTTTTTCTCTCTAAATCTTTCAACCCTGCTATGACCCTTAACAGTCGATTAACAACCAGGTCAATAAATCACTAGGTTTTTAGGGATTCGCCCGTAGCACTTCTTTCCTTGGCTAAGCTCGAGAAGTCTCACGGGACCAAATCTGCTATTACTGGTGTCGGGGTTATGGGATATCTTTTCACTTCTCAAGAGGATAAATCCATTAACATGACCTCTCCTTTTCAGATGCTGATTTGGCCATCATAGTCCAGCTTTGACCCTTTAATACTAGGAAGAAGTCATACTCTTTGCAAGATTACAAGCAACGTCCAGTTAGGTTTCTTACCCTGGAAGAATTTTGGGTATCACAATACAGAGCAGGTTCAAAGGTTGGACGACTGCCTTCTCGAAAAATGCTCTTGAGATCTTAATCTTTCCTAAACTATTTCTGTCTATGCTGTTTCCCAGGAGTGGAATCAATGCATAAGATAGGCGGCTTCATGATATTCCGGGGCGAAACCAAGTTACACGGCTCATGAAGGACATACAACGCCCTCGAGAAAAATGAAGAAACGATAACGTGTGACAAGATCGGTGGAAGGGAATGCAAAAATCTGACGCACGTTCCAAATCATTATCCACAGAAATGATTCTCGTTCAACCGAAGGTGAAGGAAAAAAAATTAACACATCTACTCTCGTAAGCTCCTCTTGTATAAAAATGCGAGAATGACGGTAAAAAGAAGAGAGAGAGAGAGAGAGAGAGAGAGAGAGAGAGAGAGAGAGAGAGAGAGAGAGAGAGAGAGAGAGTCAAAATCCAGTCAGTGTCCCTCAGTGTAAGGAACGGATGAACAACAGGTCAAATGTCAGAACCAAATTTTCCCTCCCTCCGCGTGAAAGCGAAAGGAGGCCGACCGGTACCCGATCCATCAGCCATCATCATCATCCCTGGGACGCCTGTGGAGGATTTGCTAATCGCCAGTGATCATCGGAAGCGAGAGACGGGACACCTGAGTCAACGTGAGGATCTGAAACGGAAGATTAATGAATTTGTCCGTCCCAATGGACGAATGAGGTAGCAATTTGAAGTGATGATAAGTATTGGGGGAAGACAAATGAAGGCGAAGATAACGAGGAAATGACGAGGAAATGAAGGATAATGGTGCAATGATGACAATGGGAACCAGGATGTGAATGGTGGGTAGGAAGGGAAAAAGAATCAGTCAATTCAGATGAAAAAATAAAGAGATAAACAAGAAAAAATGCAAACGGTAGGATAAATAGACGTTACATAGTCAGGCTGTGACTCACGAGATGAGAATACTTCAGACAAAATATTTGTAAAAAAAAAAATACTACAGACAGCGGAATGTGAAAAGTAATATTATTAGGACAGAGCATCCACATTTCCCTGAAAACATTAAGCTGAGGAAATATTATAGTTGTGACAAACAAATACTTACACATGCAGTAATATAAATGCGGGTGAGTGTATAATTATACTCGATGGTTTGTGCACTGATGTGTGTAAGGAAAGTTCATGTTAGGTCAGGTTGGTTGGTACATTCTTGTCGAGGAGCACTGGCATAAGCTTGCAACTCTCACCCTTGTGCAAATACACTATACATAGGTAACAATATTGATTCTTAATTAATCTGCGTAAGAGAAATACAATGATAACTGAAACATTTTGTGGATGACAAACGAAAAGCAGTCCCCATGAAAATGAAAAGAAATGTGTCTATGCTCTATGCCTTGTCTGCTAAGTGTGTTTTTACCGCCATCTAAAAATTTCAGGGCACGGATATATTTGTTATTAAATAAAAGACACAATTCATGCAATTTAAAAGGCGGAAGGCAGCTTGTTTTCGAAATACATATGGCTGAAGGTCACTGGGGACATGTAAAGCTAATGTACTGTAGACGTATGATTATACAAGCTTTAGTTCGAAGTCAAATGGGAGGGAAAGAACAAAATGTTTGTTTCACCCATAATAAAAAGGACAGCGAGCATTCCACTTCAGACAAATGAAAGAGAGAGAGAGAGAGAGAGAGAGAGAGAGAGAGAGAATCATAAAAAATGAAACTCATTTAGAATATCTCTTCAAAACGCATCCCCATAATAAAATGCTCGAGGATGATTACGCAATTTCCGAAAGAAAAATGACCCGGGTTAATCGAAGAAGGGAATAAACAGATAATAGGAGAGGGAATTGTAAAGTACTCTAGTTACGAAGATGATGAAGGTCCTCATGAATAATAGATTCGGAGGTACGAGAGATGTTGAATAATGTTGCGCTGATGTAAAAATGAAAATGGGCGATGAACGAGATATTGGAATGTTGACGTAAATCAGATCTCAGAGTAAAAGAGCTTCTCGCAAGCAAAGGTGTGAATCACAATAAAATATTCGCCCCATAAAACCCAGATTGAGAAATTAAACTGAGAGCAAATGGAAGCAGTTCAGTTTTTAGGGAAATTTGAACACATTCTGATTTATTATTATTATTATTATTATTATTATTATTATTATTATTGCATTCTAAGAATTTGACACCTATTTAAACGTTAGGTTCTTAGTGACACTTTTTAGCTAGTATATTTTGGCAGTAATTATTATGGCATATATACATACACACATATTTATATATATATATATATATATATATATATATATATATATATATATAATATATATATATATATATATATATATATGTATGTATGTATGTATATTTATATTTCCTAACCGTAAGTTTGCACCTAATTTTAATGATACTAATGTATCCAAATTGACTTTTTTTATTCCTTTTATTCATGATAAGCCTTTTGATGCACCTTCGAGCAGTAAATAGTGCAGCAATACCCAAGAACACTTTGACCATTGGTTTTTTTTACAGGTATAAAGATCAGCTCAGCTTCCTGATGGCTTCTAGTGTCGTGTATTTGTGTACTTGCCCCAAATGTCAGGTAGGAAAATAAGTGGTGGTTTCTTGCCACCTACTAAATTGAGAATGAATTGTCATCAGGGAGTTAGTTATAGAGCAAACCAAAAAAGGTAACGTGGATATGAAGTATAAACATTTCAAAATTCTCTAAACAGCCACCTCACCTCCTGAAAGGTAGCGATCTGATTTATATATTCTATCTGTTGAATCGTAATGTTTTTACTTGGTAATTGTGTAAATTCTGAGTCGTTTTTAACATTTTCATACTTCATTATTGTATTTATCAGCTTTGCAAATGAGGCTGTCGGGGAAACAGGTATACATGCATACACACACACACACACACACACACACACACATATATATATATATATATATATATATATATATATATATATATATATATCCAGTTGTATTCCACATAGGAAAATGAAAAAATGTAAACTTTATCTCTTTCCTTAATAAACGCTCCAAGAAGAGGTCCATTGGAGGACGAAACTGTTGGGCATTTTCTGAGATATACCTTTTTTCATTTTCCTATGTGGAATACAACTGAATTACTATATCTTCGTGCCAAAGAAGATTACCAATACCTATAGATATATTAAATGAATATTATGTATACCTGTTTCCCCAATGGTCAAAGTGTTTTTGGGTATTGCTGCACTATATATATATATATATAATATATATATATATATATATATAATATATATATATATATATATATATATACACACACACATACTCGTACATACATATGCGTGTGCGTGCTGCAAATCTGCTATTTGTTTGGGGCACAAATATAATGAACGTGCAAGACAAGGAATGTCTGGTAAAATGGTGTGGACCCCTTCGTGGGAGGAAATGTCCCAAAATGGCAAATGAAACCATTCACTTGTGTTATTAGTACATGTAATGCCAGGAAGATTTTTGGACGGGAGAAACAGTATACGAGTGTAGTTTGATGCCTATTTTTAAAGAATGAGTGTTGCAGAAGAAAAAGTCATAAGAGTAGGCGCACACGGCCAAGGAATAGAAAAGGGTCATAGAGAAAGAAACTCTTTTAAGAGTCTGAATCTGTCTGGTGAGCTTGGAGGATATGAAAACGTTGTTGTGCTCGGCCACTTACAAGCAAAGATACGTGACCGCAAGGATTTTTTTTTTCTGCTGGTATAGAAGTCTTTGAAGTAAATCACAGTGGAGAGATTCTTATGGAAATGTGCATGGATAAGAGATGATTGTTAAAAGTACGTTTTTGAAGCAGAATAATCGCATATACATGAGAAAGAGGAACTGTTGATATTAATTATTTGCTAGATGAAGTGGTAGTACAAAGACGGAAGACCAAGTTACTGAATGTATAGTGAAAAGATGAGTAAATGGATATTTATCTGGTCGTAATTTGGCTGATGAAAACTTGAAAGGAGAGAGATGAAGCAGGTGTGTCTGTAAATATAATTAGGATAAGTGAATTCCGTAAGAAGAAATAAAAATATCAAACAGAGAGAAACAGATGAAGTATGAGAAAGGGTTAAAGATTTGATGATGGTACGCGTGGAATAGGAATTTGTACAATTCCACGGATGAGATCATAAAGACAGCGGACTGTATTCATGGACAGCAGAGGTTAGAAGAGGGAATACTAAAAATTAAGTGATGTGATGATAAAATGATAGGTTTTCAAAAGAAAAAGATCATTACTGGTGCAGTAATAATCCAAGATTATGGTTGGATTTGTTAAGAAGAAATTAAGAGAAAAAGAATTAAAGTATCATATAGAGGGCAGATGTTGAATAAGAATGAGAAACTTTTCTACAGGTAAAGAAGTGCAGTGAGAAATGTTAAGAATCAAATGTATCTCAAAATATGCAGAAGGAACAATATTTTCAGAAGTAGATGTGTCTTGGGTTGATGGGTAACAATTTTGAAGATGTGCTGAATGTGGAAGACAGCGAAGCGGTGGAGTTGAATGACACAAGAGTGGAAAGGACAAAGAAATTTTAGAATGTTTGTGGAAACAGCTGTTTGAGGATATATAAGCAGAACAGTTAAGAAGCCGAAGAATGGAATAGCACCAGGTGTTGCAGGGATTATAAGTAAATGATGCTATCCAAGAGTGATAGTCTGATTGAGAAGCTGTCCAGGGTTCATAACGTTGATCTGGAAGAGGAAAAGACTAGTTGCATATACTAGTGGAACTATAGTGGAGTGGGTAGTGGGAAAAAAGTGCAAATGGTGATAAAAGCAACAGATTTGGCATAAGAACTTTTATTATCCCTATAAATTAAAATCAACCTCCGGCCACTTCAATATATGGCTATTTCCAAGATGGCTGACACCTTTTTCAAAATGGCGGCAAATTTGCTCTATATTTAAAATATTTTCATTCCATAAGTCTACAAAAGTTGCATACAGCCCATATAATGATTGTGATTTATATTTTGGCATTCTTACTGTCATTAAGAGATAAACTGAACCCATCTTTCGAGTATGGCCACCATATTTCCAAAATGGCCACCAAAGATAAATGCATATATCTCTTGATACCAATAAGTTTTGTGTATCAATCAGTTTTAGCAAGTGAAGCTGCAGAGAGCTGCACAACTAAGTCCAAACTTGTAGCACTTGCACCTGCCACAGCATTCCTTCTTGCAGCCACACTTATTTAATTCTTGGCAAGATTTTGCTAATATTGGCAAATCTGTCCAATACAGAAACCAGACACCATCAATGTTGCCATCCTCAGTGCCTTGGACTGGGCAAAATTGGAAGACATACTATAGACTGGCTCCAAATGTGCCCTGCTTGAAAGACAGCTCTCTTGCAATGCTCTCTGAGAGCAGTCCTTGTATGGGGAATGCAATCATAAGTTCTTGCTTCCTTGCAAAGAGATCAAGTCTAGCCTCATTCACATCTTTATATGAACTACTTTTCTCGTAAATTAGCACCACGAACTCTTCAATGATTTGCAGGTCTTTATCTTTTACAGCTAGTGGTGTTGAACTTAGTTTGGTGAAGGTGGGTGTGGCATGCTGAAACACAGTCCATGTTTGCCATGCAGACTTCTTCCCCTTTCCAAAAAAGGAAGACACTGTGTCACACCCACTAAATGCATGGAAAAAAGGGAAAGGCTGAGGCTTTTGGTCCCACGGCTGCTGCAATTTTATGGATAGGTATCCACCTTATGTCTTTTCCTCTTCCGAATTTAATCCATAGTTTGTCCAAACCAGTTTTTTCTATGCTAGATGCTGCTATGATGAATTCAGTGTCTGAACTTCATAGTATCTGCCTCTTCATGAGTGCAGCCTTGTAGGTCAGCAGTGTCCTGTTCAGCTTTGCTACAAAGTGCAGTGTCCACTTTGATGATAATAATGCATGCGTATCATCTACTTGGGATGAAACGATTGTGTCTGCCAAATATGCAATTCCTGAGGAAGCTGGCCCAATTACCAGGAGTTTTTGCAGTGCTAATCACTTTGTAGCGAACTCCTGTGCCTCTTTTTTGTCTTCTTTGTGCTTTCATACTGTCTGTCCTATACACATTGAATACAATGTGTGCTTGTTTGTACTTCTGTATGTGCTTCTGTACCTTGAACAGGACTTCATCTTTTGCATAAGGCTCAAATGTAGACCCCTTGGATGGTCTCAGAACATTAACAAGAGCTGCACCATCCATTATGATAACATCAGTAGGCTCTTTGCCATGGATGTCTGATGCCTGATGTTCTAGTAGAGGCAGCAGCTGTGAGTTGGTGTCCTGATGCATCTATCCATTCTGTGCCACTGATGGCGGGCAATTTTGATTTTCATATGGAAAGAATTCATTTAAGTCACATTGTCTGTCCTGGCATGATATGAAAAGGCGTGATAATAGATTATGGTCTTCCTTTATGGTTTGCAGTGACTGTTTGCCTTGCGACCGAACAATAAAATTTTGTTCTTGTGTACTGGCTCATGAAATTTGCTGGGTGTCTTAAGTCTCTCAATAAAGTTTGTGAATTGTCTGTCCAAGGCTCTTCATAGATCTCAAGGATTCACTAACTTTGCTGTTTTAATTTCATGACTATCTAGCACAATCAGATTCACTGAACCTTCCTAAAAAGGGGTGCCCATTTTTTTTATTACTTTTGCAAGATTCTCAACCATTTCAAGAAACCTTTTCTGCAAGTTTCAGTTTCACCATGACGCTTACCCTCAGATTTTGATCAGCATCACTTTTAGCCCCAAAGTCATTAGTCAGGTGGCTTAGTAAGCTACAGGAGAGGCCACTGTCCACCTTCTGAGAGTTACCTTCTGAGAATATCTGCATCTTCAAATAGGCCGATGGCTTCCCCATCACCTTTCACATGAGCATTATTCTGCTCATGCGCTTGGTCTATAGCCATTGAGGAAAAAGGCGAAGTGGTTTTATGGACAGTGAAATTTCTTTTGTGAATTCAACAAATGTGTCGCTTTGGAGAGCATCCATGTCACTCAATGAATTGGAAGCTACCTGGCATAATGTACATGGTCCAGAGCAAAGAAGAACGGATGAGTTCCTGCAGCACGTTTGTGCAAATTTAAATTTGACTTCTGCTATGACCTGATGAACACGAACACTAGAGTTCTGGCTGAAGCACAAGATTCCAAAAGTAGAATTGTGGAGACTCTCGTTTTCTGATCCAGCTTCCACAACTTAGCTCACATTCTTCTTCATCTTCGTGGATATATGCCATATAAATGGCCTTGCACAGCTGATATAAACTGCAAGCTGTCACCTGGTGGGCTAGATATGTCTTCTTCACATGTGAAGCAGAGATAAACGAATCTGCTGTTCCAGGAGTAGCTATTTCTGCTTCAGCAAAAGCACCACTCCAACCACTGTCTTTCAAGAGGTCACCAAAAATTTCGAATGTTGCCATTTTAAATGCAGCATCCAAACATGACAACCATATCACCATACTGCAATGGCCATTCCCATTGGATTTGCTTGGCAATTGCAAATAGTGACTGATCAAACGCCAAAACTGGGGTTTGGCAGGATAGAGAAACTGAATGGTTGCTCTTGCAATATCCATGGCATATTTCATCACGGGAACTGAATGAGTTGCCTCTTGAAAAAGAGGCAACATTGATGACATGCTGATTTCAAAGGGGGCCTTTTGCTTCTGAGAAGCATGATGTGCAGCCCAAGATATGGACACAGCATTTTCACTCCTGTCCAACAGACTGACCTTCTCAAGCCATTCATACTCAAGAGAAATATGCTTAGAAAGCACAACTTGGTGTCCTACACCTCCACTGAATGAAGGGAGGGGATTCTCATATTTACAGTGAACAGGGGGTACATTCGTGTAATATGCAGGAAGAGAATGTACTTTTTTTCAATTTGTTCCACTTTGGATGATTTTGGCCAAGTTTCTGTCCTCACCCTTTTTATCAGTGCTTAGATGCTGAAACAAAGATATGCCTGTCCCATGGAAGGATGTTTGTGTTGTGGCACTTGGGTTATGGTCCAGATTGTCAACAGCACAAGTTGTAAAGAGACCTTCTCTTAGTGTGGTGAGGTAAGCTACTTCTTCCTCTACAGCCCTTGCTACGACTATAAGCAACCCTTTAGTCAATTCCAGAACCTTATCATAGCTGATGCTGATTCCATGTTGATGAAATGTATAAATCAATTGATGCTCTCTGGTTTTTGCAAAGACGAGGAGACCAAGGTATATTGGAAACGGAGGTTCTCTTGGCTTGGAATGTCTGGTAAAATGATGAAGATGCTGGAGTCTTCTGACAGTTGAAGTGCAAAAGTTGTGCTAAAGCTAGATCAGTAGATGATGTTCCATATGTAAGTTGGATTTTATATCACCACTGTTTTGCAGCACTTATAAATTCTAACAAACAGTGTCTGCTGTTAAGGTTCCATAAAATTCTTTCTCATTTTAAAGCATCAGCTTCCTCAATATCTTGGCTGCTTTGGCCACGATTAGTGCATCATCGTAGTCACATGCCGTGGTTAGGGCGTCTCCCACTTTCCCTTTGTAGGCTAGTCAAATCTCTCTTCCCTTTTTAAAGGCCTCCAGTTCTTGGATGCGGGCAAGTATCTGTCCTTTTAACGGTGTTCGGTGCACAAAGGAAGCATCTGTTGGGCAGGAAGGTGAACTCTGAATTTTGTATATCCTCTCGTAATGAGGAATGTTGTGACATAGGAAGGAATTACATACAATAGCTGATAACTGGGGGGAATGTGTATAAACTCGTCAAAAGGTTGAGAGAGGCCGGCTCTTGCTCAGTGTTGTATATTTTGGGTTTGTACACTTGATACTGTATAATGGGATGTTTGCTTGTTTCTTGTTTGTGTTTTCTCTGCTTCTGCTGTGAAAATGATGATCTAGTTTTTCACGTTTTTGGTTTGATATTTGCTAGTTCATGATGGAGATTTCTATTATTTTCAGGTTTATTTTTGTTATGTATTCCTGAAGAGTCTTTCCTTAATTTAGTCATTCATATTTATTTATTCTGAAGACACATGTGTATTCTTTGTATTGGTAATTTAAATTTTAAGTACTTTTGATGGTAAATAATTTTCAGTAATCTTTTTATGGAAAAATTGATGTATCGATCAACGTGACTGTTCTCGGAAAATGGCTGCTTTTCTTTGACCTGAAGTTTTCCGTAATAGATGTTAACAAACAGTTGATGTGTTATATTTTAACTGAAACACTTATGGTTCATATAACTGAAATAGTTATATGAAAGGGTTATGTGAGAGGTTTGGAACTTAAGGGAATGGTTATGGAATACATTGACCTAGATAAAACCTACGACAGAATTAAGTGTGGCAGACCACTGAGCCGCCGACTTTCAGCTCTCATAGGACTGGCCTGAAGCCTTAGAATAAAATACCTAGTCTAGGCCTGAGGACAAGCTCAAAAAACCGTATGGTTCATTCGTTGTGATGACGAATGAGTAAAAATTAAACTAAAAACTGCATTAAGGCACATGCTTCCACACTGGAACACCTGCACACAATAAATACATTTACTCAAATATCCATACATGCATAGAAAAGATAAAAAATTGGAATAAGTTAAGTCATACTTAATTTTGCTTTTAAAATTCATTAAATGACCTAAGGATTTTCGTATTTTCTTTATTAACTTTTAATTATATTCTACCAACTAAATTACATTTTTCCATGAACAACATCGGAATGACTGAACATGCAGAAGATTCTGCCGAAATTTCCTTCATTGAGTATTTCCAAAAGTTGAAAGTCGCTGCTGATCATACTTTGGGTACTCATACAACGCGTCTGGTCTGACCGTTGTTATCATCTTGCACTCTGACCACTCGGGAGGCGGGAGCTGGGCAACGCTGGGCTGCTCATTAAGTGTCCATGTGTCAGACGAGAATGGCTTACTCGCAGACGTGTCAGAATTACTTGCGCATCTCTCTCTCTCTCTCTCTCTCTCTCTCTCTCTCTCTCTGATATGATGAACTCCATTTTTTAACACCAGGTTTTATTTGTTTTAATTCATTAGTTTCATGTTCTTTTCACATGTATTGCCATTTATTTATGATACCCACCTGTATGTGTTACTTAATCATTAACAGGGATGTTCACATCTGATCTTGTCATATGGGCTGCTTCTTTGGCTGCTCTATCAGCCTCTTCATTTCCTTTGATCCCTACATGGGCAGGGATTAAAAATATTTCTACATTTTCAAATTACTTAATTTGTTGTACAATATTATTTTTTATTTTTAACTTTGAGTGGCTTCTATAGCGCTTCTAGAGTCACCACACATCACAGCATTATTGAATGATGTTTCTTTAATTATTTTTATGGCTGATGGAACAGGACCCACAGCTTATTGTGGGATTCCAACCACATTCTATTGAGAAATTAATTTTTAATCACCAGAAATAAATTCCTGATTCCATGGTGGCAGAGAGAGGAATCGAACTCAGAACTACCGAATTGTTAGGCGACCACGTAAACCACTCATTCCAAACGAGGAGCTTAAAAAGTTTGCTGTTTGGCCAATTGGTATTCTATGATTCCTAATTTTTAAATTTATTTCTTCACCTTTTTTACAATTTTTGTTTTATAGCACATGAGTTTTATTTATGGAAAATTTAAAACATAAACATAAGACTCATTTGTCTATATTTATTATGCTCTTATAAGGATTCGTTCTACGTTTTTATTCTACGTTTTTCAAGGGGAAATGTGCTTAACATATATCATCAATTTTCACCTGAAAAATATCATCAATTTTCACCTGAAAAGTGCGATCTGTCAAAATGTTTTGGATAAATCTAGGTATATGTCCACGGATTCTGTTTTCATGTAACGTTCTTAATATTGCATGCCTTTTCAGTGTGAAAAACGACAGCTAAAGTCATTTGTTTTCGTTGAAATCCACTGCGTATTAAAGCAATTGGTCTGTAATTATTTACATTACTGGGATCCTTTCCAGGTTTGGGATAGGAATTCTAATAGGTTTACGTCAATCATTTGGAAATAAATTTCAAATCCCTAAATGATTATAAAACTATAAAAGGTACGATTTTGCCAAAGATGCTAAGTGGCAGATCATCTCAAAGCAAATATTGTCACCTCCAGGAGCAGATTTATTGCTGTTCAAGAGAGCCTATACCAACTCTTCCATATAAATTTTTGCATTATAATATATATCTCCTAGTGTCTCAGAATATATCTTTATTAATGCTGTATTACTTTACTTTACCCGGAGGTGCTCATCTAAATTTTTATCATTACTTATGTTTGCCAAGTTTTCGCCTGTTATATTACTTATTAATTTCGGATCAAGTATTCTTTTTCCACCTTTTGACATGGCATGTCTAGGTGGTTTAGCATGAATAGCATTTATTTTCCTGAATGTTTCCCATATTTTTGTATGGGAGTATTATGAGAGAGATGTGATACATACTTCCTCCATGAAATGATTCTTCCTTGAATTACATCTTTTTTAAATTATGCAGATAATCCGCTGGAGAGAGGTTTTAATGTATCAATTTCTAGTAATAATATAGTAATTTTTTGTAAAGTTCCTTCTAATATCGTTATTGTTTTATTAATTTTACTGAATTTTTTTCACGTTTTCTAATAGTCTCCCTACTGAGTGTTTATATCTATTAATGTTGTTATTTTATCAGACCACCATGGAACTTTATGTTTTGTTGGATGGGGTTTTTATTTGCGGATTGCTTTATCAGCAGCAGTTTTGATGAAATTAACAATTTACTAGTCTCATTATGATCTTTTCTATGCTCAAATGGTGGTTATTCATAGTATTCATAGTAAGGAATAAAGGACCTCTGGAACTGAGAAGTCCGACAGCGAGGCAAAACACTTACTGCATATTGGTGCTGCTGGTTGCCCTCGGCAGGTAAAGATGATCAGGGATCAATTGTGAATGTGAAAAATCTCTGTTAAAATAAAACCTATGATAAAGTGACAAACAAGAGACCATCCGCCGATGGTTCAAGTCATAACTGCTACTGTTAGGAAACAGAACCTACCACCACGACCTGCTCTATCTAAAGAGATAAATCTCTTGCAGAAGCAGACATCAAACACCGGAGAACAGCATTTTAGTAAACGGGTTGCAATGAGGCTTTACGAACAATACCTAACTTTCGTGCGGCATTTGCTGAAACTTTTGTTAGATGTTTCTCTAAAGTTAGATGTGAGTCAAAAGTTACACCTAAAACAGTTAAAGCTTCAGACTCATTCAGCAAGTTCCACCCACCTGAAAGGGAAAATGGGGCGGGGAATCTGAACGAGATCTTCTGATCAATAGTGTTTTCATCTAACTGGAGTTCAGCCTCATACACCATTCACTTAATCCAATCCATGTCCCGATTAAGGCTGAAGGAGCTTCATTTCTCAAAGTGGAGACTTTACTACACCCACAAGTGCTGTAACATTGACAAACTGAATAATCTTGCTTTCCTGGTTCCAGGCTATCAATCATATCAATTGTATACACTAAAAACAACAGTGTAACGGAAATCTTGAAGTAATTTTAAACAATTGCCACCAACCCCAAGATTCTGAAGTTTATAAGTAAGCGCCTTGTTATTTACTAAATCCAAAGCAGCACTCAAATCAATTTGACTTACTCTGCACTCAAAACCCTTATCAAGGTTCCCTTGCAAATGGTAAGTCAAGTATGTAGGAGCATCATAGGTAACTAACTGCTTCCTATATGCATATTGACTGTCAACTAATAATCCTTAAGATTCCACATTTATATATAGGGGGTTAAAAATAAGTTTCTCAGCAACTTTGGAGAGCACATGGAGAATAGAGATTAGCCTGTAGTTATTGAAGTCTGCAGATATTCCACTCATAGGAACAGGCACTGTATTACTAAGCTTGCGCTCATCTGCCAAGATACAACATCGATATAAAAATCTATAGAATGTATTAATTTGGGAGACATCACGATAGAAACTTTAAAAACACAAAGCAAAAACCCATCAGGATCTTCTCCACCCAAACTATCCAGGTTATCCCGAGTTTTCTTAACATCCCTATATAGAGCTAAATGCAAATTTTGTAAGAATAGGTTCAGGATGACAAGTATCAGGGAGAGGGGCATCCTCAGCTGACTGCTTAGCTTCAAAAGCTTGATGAAGCAGTTCAGCCTTTTTCCTAGGGCCAGTAACAACAATCTACCATCATCTGTTAGTAGTGGGGGAATGGAAGATGAGCCTGATCCAAAGACAGATGATGCCAATTTGGTCCATCACGGATGAGGATGAATAATTTCTACCGGTTTCCTCTTCAAGGAATTATTGTAATTTCTCTCGGCTGTGTGGTAAGTTCTATTCGTAGCACTGCAAGAGTCAACATAAATGGTATCATTTTCATTAGAATGATTTCATCTCCATGCATCGAGTTTGGTCTGTTTGTCATAGTAGTATCATCTACATGTTTCATCAAAACATGGCTGGTCATTTGTCCTAAATTTGATGAGTTTTCTAGGAACATATCTTATTAAAATAGCTATCAGCATTTCATTAACATCTTAGGATCAGGATCTAATATAGCATCTGCGATATTAAGTGCCTGACACGTTTCAATAATGCAGACCGTTTTTACAATGATGGCATTAGGAATATACTGATTAGCAGACAGGGCCATTTCAATGGCGCAATGATCAGAATTGGCTACATATTCACAGATCTTGGACGTGACAATAGCTGGAACATCGGTGGATATGAGGTCTGACCATAACCAGAAATGTGCATGGGTTCCTCAGTTAGCTGGACCAAATCGTAGGATACACAGAATTCAAGAGCAGACCTGTCATGTTGATTTGTGGGATTTGAATTTAGCCATCCACTGTGCTCTTCATTACAATCTCCACAAATAACGAAGTAAGCTTTTGAATCCTGTGACTGAGCCATACTAATCCTCTCCAAGAGACATTCATATATAGAATCGTCAATATTTGGATTGTGGTAAACAGCAAATCCATATACATTGTAGAACTTACTGAAAATGTTTAAACAAAAAACTTCATGGAAATTACACTTCAAAGTTTTCTGACGGATACAGCCATACCTTGAGCATGTAGGATGTTTTGACAATAAATAAACTCAGGGCTATCAAACACTGGGATTAAAAATTCAACCTCTGACTTGCTATTACTTACAATAGTCTCAGATAAAAAAAACATCAAATCACAGTTGCAGGAAAAACTCTGGCAAGAAATTTTGACCTTAAACCTGAATATTTGGTAAAGCACTCCAATTTCTCTTACTGTAATGAGTAGCAGGGCCAGGGTTCACCTTAATGTCTCTCGAAAGAATTAAAATTAATAACATAAATCAGTAGGAAAACTAATAGACTAATAACAACAGTAACATTGTAAAACTTAACATAACAACAAACAGCACTAACCTCATCAACAACAGTATTTACTTCATTTGAAAGTATTCAGCATCACCATATGTCACTGAAAAAAGCACCAGAAGCACCTGGTCGACAAGGTGGAGCTAGCACACCTTGTAAGGCAAATGAGATCCGCCAGGTTTGCCGCTACAACTGTGGGAGGACAGTCAGGATTAATTTAGATATAAAACGTTCAGTGGGAATACATTAGGTAAAGATGAAGGCAATGTCCGAGTAATTCACTAAGCAACTATTGCTTTCACATCAGCATATCCTCCACACTTTTCGGAAAAACAGGAAAGTGAACAAAAAAGAGGATAAATTCCTGTTTATACCCTCAGGTAGGGGAACTCAAACCCAAGACCATGGAAGGCCACGGTACAATGGCTATCCCACATTCCAAGGTTGGAGAACAAGGTTTGAATTCAATGTAATCTTCTCTTAGAAGGGTTGCCTACTAAGGCTAAAGGGTCCCTTTTACCCATTGATTTGATTTCGGAGTGTCATTCTCCTTAAGGAGTTGCCTGCCAATGCTAAAGAGTCTCTTCTAGCCTAACTCATGAGGGCAGGGACGTCAAACCCTGAAGTGAACGTTGTTAAGAAAAGCCACATTAACCCACTACCCAATTAGAAACAAAGAAGATACGGCAATGAAATGTTCATAAGGATGGTGGAAGAATGGAAGCAGTTGATTCCTATGACTCTGAGAGTAAAGACGAGCCGCGGCACAAAATAAATAACCCAAGGAGGATGTAAGTAAAAGATCAGCAGAGAGAAGACTTGGGTTATCTATGGGAGCCAAGGTGGGAATGTATGAAAAAATTGTTGAGCCAACTCTCATGTGTGAGAGTGTATTCTGGATCTTGAAATAAGATAAGTGAAAAAAGATTTAAACTGTAGTGATAAGAATTATTATGAGTAAAATTTTATTGAAATGGTGAGAAGTGTAAAGATACATAGACATTGCAAAAATGTTTGCATGCAAAAATGATTGGATCAGAGACTTTATAGATGATTTGTTTATGTAAAATGAATGGAGGACGATAGCTTTGTAAAAGAAGTTTATAATTTGTATACTCTGGAACTGTTTGAAGGGAGGAGGATAGGGAGACTTAACAAAAGGCTCGATAGATGGTATGAAAGGCGCACTAGAAAGCAGGGGCTCAACTTTCAGCAAATTTGATAGTGATACAAGATGCAGGTGAATGTCATTGTGTGTAATTAGGACAGTGCGATTCAATGCGGCTTATTGGAAGTGGCTGATGTGAAAGTTTTCTGTACAGGGGATTCATCTATGATTCAGCATATATATATATTATATATATATATATATATATATATATATATATATATATATATATATATATATAGGACACACACACACACATATATATATGTCTTTATGTATGTTGTATATGTGTGTGCGTGTGTGTGTGTGTGTAGTCACAGAGCTGGAGGAAGGAATGAATCAAGAAGTTGATTTCTGTGTTTCCACACCTCCTCAGGGTCAAGTGATACAAAAAATACATAGACATGAAAACTATCGTACAACAATGTAAAAACCAACTGTTTGAAAATATAATTGACAATTAGTTCGGCTAATTTGTTCTTCCTCGGGACTTTCCTTCAGTATACTTGTCTACAATGTTTCGTTTCATGATGTCTTTACAGAACATGATCTCTTTTGCATTTGCCCAATTGTTGGTGGTTCCATTCGTTCGTAAGCTGAATAAACACCTTTCAGTGTTAACTGTGCTAACATTACATTTACGTTGTTTCCATCTTATTTCGAGATTGTTGCCACTCTGTCCCACAGGAATTTTATTACACTGATTACAAGGGGTTTCATCTATGCAACCATTCATTTGTCATGGGGAATTACTGATTAACATGCCCTTAGTTACAAAGTTTTTAAAGACGACATTAACATTATTTGGTTTATATAGTCCAGGGATACTTTTGATATACATGCATATAATTTATAAATGATGAGTACTTCATCCACAGCCAGGAATCGAATCATGGCATGGTTTATAAATAACGATAGAATCCTGAAAGGGCAAAGGCAAGAGTTCCCCTTGGGTGATCTCGATATTAAACGGAATTTTTCATTTAATACTTTGTGAATATGAAAAATCACACGAGTATAAATGATAAAAATTCTTATGGAAATATAAAAAAATGTTTGTGTTTGAATCCTTTCTTTACTTTTAGCCTGAAGTCTTACTTCATCAAACCAGACAACTGGACTTGTTGTGTCCTACTACACAACATCAGGCATCAATACAGTCTTCATCAAATATTCCACTTGGAAGATTCTAGACAACCTCTACCTGCGATATTTTGACTTTGAACTTTTACTTGTTTTCTTCATGAATCCTTACACTCTATTCTCGCCATGCCACGACTCTGCGAATATGAACCTCTAGTTTAATATAGCCATTTGAATTCCTCTTTCTTACTTGTCAGATGTGTCATCCAGCAGTTTAGGACCGAGTTCTTTTATCTACTGCTTCATATGTAAAATGTTTTTGACATACATTATCACTCGAAAATAACAAAATGTTTTCTTAGCGCCTTTTGTCTTCATAATCAAGACTAAGAACAATCTTTCTCGTTCATCTTCCACTCTGTCTAGCTGTGGCGTTCTTTGCCTCCCCCAAAAGCCTCTCTCCTTGCGAACAAAAACATCAAAACAATCTGATCTATCTTTCTGATTTGTTAACCGACTTTCAAAAGCTTTGCGTTTCTGAGTTTCTCATCCTTTCAACCCAGTAGACTCTGCAACGATTCATTTGTAGCTTCACCCTCCTATCTTTCATCTGCATTTACCATTCATTCACCACCAAGGACAGGCTCAATAATCTCTTCAAACATTTTAACATTTGTTTTCGTAGAATTCCTCTTCTCATCCAAACCTCCTGTAGAAACAAACAATGCTGTCTCTTTAGCAGGTCTTTCACTTCTGCCACCTTATCATTATCCAGTACATTTACTCCTAAAATGTCTCTGCAGACCAATGCCTTTCATCTTTTCATCATACTTAACAACATCTTCCTGGCTTTTATTGAAGCTCCTTCTCCATATTCTCACTGACATTCACTTTCATTGCTCCCGTCTTAGATACACCTGCAACTTCTTTTAACAGTTTCCGCAGTTTCTCTTTATTACCGCCAATCAACAATGTATTTTATCCCAAAAGCTTCTTCTTTATCCAACAAAGTGGCACAACGCCTCTAGTGCGTTTCCCAACATGTCTCAACATTAACATGAATATCAAAAATACCGGAGAAATGTCGAGACTTCGTCTTGTTCGACTTGTAGAATAAATTTGTGACTTTCTCGGCCTCATCCTCTAACGCAGTCTGCGTTTTCAGCGCTAAAGTACTCCTGATCCTTGCCACCAAAGTGCCTCTTTACCTCCAAAATTTCCCATTTGATCTCCATTCATTTTGTCATGAGCTATATCTAAATTTTTTACTATCTATATATATATATATATAATATATAATATATATATATATATAGAATAGGTTATATTAATAGAGTATATGTATATATATATATATGTATATATATATATATATATATATATATATATAATATTATATATATATACTATATATATATGGAATCAGAAATACGCATGTATGAAATACCTGTTTTGCTGGAGACGTCTTTATCCAGACAAAATCAATACGGAGAGAGAGAGAGAGAGAGAGAGAGAGAGAGAGACCCGGCAAAGCCATATATTTTAGATTTCCCAAAGCAGAAACCGAGACCCCTTCGGACGCCCATCCGGATATACACACCCATCAAACACTATTTGTCAGGCGCTTCACCATAAGAGATCCCGATAGTTCATATCCTATGAAAAGGACGAAGAAGAGGCGGAAAGGAAAGCGAGGGGGGAAAAAGAGGGGAAACAGCGAGGAAAAGATTAGGGAAAAGTAAGGGAAGATGATGCCTCTGCATTTGACTGATTTGACTGTGGGTGGTGACAGTGGCAACAGCAGCAGCTTCCCCCCCCCCCCCCCCCCCCCTCCCCCTAACCTCGCCCCTTACCCACAAAAGAAAATAAAAAACGTGGGTACACATGAATCACCACCAATAACAGCGCTAAAGGGGTTAAAACTGTTACCATGATGGCAGCATTTGCCTTGAAAGAAATAATCGATAGAAGAAGTATATCAGAAGAGTCCATTTTTTCGGCAGAATTTCCTTTGAACTATACACCTTTTAATTAGAAAAGCGAATAATAATTACGTCACTGAAGTGAGTCCCGTTTAACCAATTAAAAGCCAGAACTGCCTAAGAACTTATCACCTCATACTACAGATCCGTACAATTCTCTGAAGCAGATATCCCATGACGGGAGTATATAGTACTACCCGATGAAAAAAAACCATAAAAAAAATTCAAGAAACTTTTAGTTTCACAACAGCAACATGGATGATAATAATAATAATAATAATAATAATAATAATAATAATAATAATAATAATAATAATAATAATAATAATAATAATAATAATAATAATGTGTGGCGCCGTGGAGGAGTGGGTTAGGTCTTTCAATAGACTTAAGTCAAGTTAAGCAACATTGGGGCTGGTCAGTCGTTGGATGGGTGACCGCTCTCCTCGGCGTTGATTCCTTGGGAAAGGATCTTTACCATAATTTCCTCAGTCTACTCAGCTGTAAATGAGTACCTATCCCTGATGGGGTAGGGTCCAGCTATGGGTTAAATAGCAAAACTCAGCAATGATGGAAAGAAATGAAGGAATAAACGACAACGACGTAAATGGAACCTCTGGCAACAGATGAGCTTCGTCCGGCAACCAGGTATTCAACCCAATTGTAGGGGAAGACGGTCAGGTACTTGGAGGTCGTCATTTAGCAACTGATCACCACAACGAAAGTAATCAACAGCCTGAGATTGGAAGCTACAGAGGCAAAAAGGAAGAAATGGACAAGAGAAGAAAAATAAGGAATATGGAGATGCTACATCAGAAGCAACCCGACGGAGAGAGGATATAGAAGAAGATTGATCAACATCTGGAATGAGAGGAATAACACCCCCAAACAGAGCAGAGGCTGGCAGATCAAGTAAGGAACATAAAGAAAAAGAACTGGCTCTCCCCAACAGAAAGAGAAGAACTGGAAAGGGAAATGGTCACACGACAACGAATTACACGAAGACGAACTGAGAGACGATGCCACAGAAGACGACAGGGAGGATGAAGTATCAAACAACGACACACGAAGAAACACCGACGAAGTAACAGAGAGGACGGAATGGGTAGAAAAGATTAGACAATGGATGGAGCCAGATACAGAGAGAACAAAGATCCCCACCATGAAAGCCTACAACACCAAGAAATTAAGGGAGAAAACAAGTGAGGTCAATGAAATAATGGGCCTAATACACACTACCAGTATCACAGAAACAAATAACTTGACATATGCAGGAGCAAGATTAGTAGCAGAACTGATGGGGATTCGAACACCACCACCACCGTCACAACCAACCCAACAGAAACCAAAAACAGCAACCTCCTTGGAAAAGGCGCCTGGAAAAGCAAATCATGGTGATGAGATCTGACTTGAGTAAACTGAAAGAGACGGCAGAAAAAAGGCTAAGAAGCAAGAAAACAAAGGAGGAACTCAACGAGAAATACAAAGTACAAGAGAGGGGGACTAAACAACACAATAGAAGATGTAAAACAGAGGCTAAGGCCAAAGCACACAAGATCCAACGGTACATGAACAGGAATAAGGGATACCAACAGAACAAAACTATTCGGAACCAACCAGAAAAGACTATACAGCCAACTAAGAGGGGAGACAACCACCCAGAAATTCCTGAAGCCGAACCAAGTAAGAGACTCTGGGAAAACATATGGAGCAATCCGGTATACACAACAAACATGCAACATGGCTCCAGGAAGTCAAAAAGACAAGAGTAAGGGAAATATAGCCAGTAACTACAGGCCTATCACCTGCCTACCAATAATGTGGAAGTTACTAACAGGTATCATCAGTGAAAGGCTATACAACTACCTAGAGGAGACAAACACCATCCCCTACCAACAGAAAGGCTGCAGAAGGAAGTGTAGGGGCACAAAAGACCAGCTCCTGACTAGACAAAATGGTAATGAAGAACAGTAGGAGAAGGAAAACCAACCTAAGCATGGCATGGATAGACTATAAGAAAGCCTTCGACATGATACCACACACATGGCTATTAGAATGCCTGAAAATATATGGGGCAGAGGAAAATACCATCAGCTTCCTTTCAAAAATACAATGCGCAACTGGAATACAATACTTACAAGCTCTGGAATAAGACTAGCAGAGGTTAATATCAGGAGAGGGATCTTCCAGGGCGACTCACTGTCCCCACTACTCTTCGTAGTAGCCATGATTCCCATGACAAAAGTACTACAGAAGATGGATGCCGGTACCAACTCAAGAAAAGAGGCAACAAAATCAACCATCTGATGTTCATGGACGACATCAAGCTGTATGGTAAGAGCATCAAGGAAATAGATACCCTAATCCAGACTGTAAGGATTGTATCTGGGGACATCAGGATGGAGTTTGGAATAGAAAAATGCGCCTTAGTCAACATACAAAAGGCAAAGTAACGAGAACTGAAGGGATAAAGCTACCAGATGGGAGCAACATCAAACACATAGATGAGACAGGATACAAATACCTGGGAATAATGGAAGGAGGAGATATAAAACACCAAGAGATGAAGGACACGATCAGGAAAGAATATATGCAGAGACTCAAGGCGATACTCAAGTCAAAACTCAATGGAGGAAATATGATAAAAGCCATAACACATGGGCAGTGCCAGTAATCAGATACAGCGCAGGAATAGTGGAATGGACGAAGGCAGAACTCCGCAGCATAGATCAGAAAACAAAACCAGGAAACAAATGACAAAATACACAAAGCACTACACCCAAGAGCAAATACGGACAGACTATACATAACACGAAAGGAAGGAGGGAGAGGACTACTAAGTATAGAGGACTGCGTCAACATTGAAAACAGAGCACTGGGGCAATATCTGAAAACCAGTGAAGACGAGTGGCTAAAGAGTGCATGGGAAGAAGGACTAATAAAAGTAGACGAAGACCCAGAAATATACAGAGACAGGAGAAAGACAGAGAGAAACAGAGGACTGGCACAACAAACCAATGCACGGACAATACATGAGACAGACTAAAGAACTAGCCAGCGATGACAATTGCAATGGCTACAGAGGGGAGAGCTAAAGAAGGAAACTGAAGGAATGATAACAGCGGCACAAGATCAGGCCCTAAGAACCAGATATGTTCAAAGTACGATAGACGGAAATAACATCTCTCCCATATGTAGGAAGTGCAATACGAAAAATGAAACCATAAACCACATAGCAAGTGAATGCCCGGCACTTGCACAGAACCAGTACAAAAGAGGCATGATTCAGTGGCAAAAGCCCTCCACTGGAGCCTGTGCAAGAAACATCAGCTACCTTGCCAGTAATAACGTGGTACGAGCACCAACCTGAGGGAGTGATAGAAAACGATCAGGCAAAGATCTCTGGGACTATGGTATCAGAACGGATAGGGTGATACGTTGAAATAGACCAGACGTGACGTTGATTGACAAAATCAAGAAGAAAGTATCACTCATTGATGTCGCAATACCATGGGACACCAGAGTTGAAGAGAAAGGTGAGAGGGAAAAAAATGGATAAGTATCAAGATCTGAAAATAGAAAATAAGAAGGATATGGGATATGCCAGTGGAAATCGTACCCATAATCACTAGGAGCACTAGGCACGATCCCAAGATCCCTGAAAAGGAATCTAGAAAAACTAGAGGCTGAAGTAGCTCCAGGTCTCATGCAGAAGTGTGTGATCCTAGAAACGGCACACATAGTAAGAAAAGTGATGGACTCCTAAGGAGGCAGGATGCAACCCGGAACCCCACACTATAAATACCACCCAGTCGAATTAGAGGACTGTGATAGAGCAAAAAAAAAAAAAAAAAAAAAAAAAAAAAAAAAAAAAAAAAAAAAAAAAAAAAAAAATAATATAATAATAATAAAACAAAGATTCACAGAGATCACGACAGACACAGTCAGACACCAACTAAAGAAAATGCCAAACTGGAAAGCCCCAGGTCCCGATGAAGTCCATGGATACTGGCTCAAAAACTTCAAGGCCCTACACCCACGAATAGCAGAACAACTCCAGCATTGTATCTCAAATCACCAAGCACCCAAATGGATGACCACAGGAAGAACATCCTTGGTACAAAAAGACAAGAGTAAGGGAAATATAGCCAGTAACTACAGGCCTATCACCTGCCTACCAATAATGTGGAAGTTACTAACAGGTATCATCAGTGAAAGGCTATACAACTACCTAGAGGAGACAAACACCATCCCCCACCAACAGAAAGGCTGCAGAAGGAAGTGTAGGGGCACAAAAGACCAGCTCCTGATAGACAAAATGGTGATGAAGAACAGTAGGAGAAGGAAAACCAACTTAAGCATGGCATGGATAGACTATAAGAAAGCCTTCGACATGATACCACACACATGGCTAATAGAATGCCTGAAATTTTTGGGGCAGAGGAAAATACCATCAGCTTCCTCAAAAATACAATGCGCAACTGGAATACAATACTTACAAGCTTTGGAATAAGACTAGCAGAGGTTAATATCAGGAGAGGGATCTTCCAGGGCGACTCACTGTCCCCACTACTCTTCGTAGTAGCCATGATTCCCTTGACAAAAGTACTACAGAAGATGGATGCCGGGTACCGACTCAAGAAAAGAGGCAACAGAATCAACCATCTGATGTTCATGGACGACATCAAGCTGTATGGTAAGAGCATCAAGGAAATAGATACCCTAATCCAGACTGTAAGGATTGTATCTGGGGACATCAGGATGGAGTTTGGAATAGAAAAATGCGCCTTAGTCTCAACATACAAAAAGGCAAAGTAACGAGAACTGAAGGGATAAAGCTACCAGATGGGAGCAACTTCAAACACATAGATGAGACAGTATACAAATTAACCTGCGGGAATAATAGAAGGAGGAGATATAAAACACCAAGAGATGAAGGACACGATCAGGAAAGAATATATGCAGAGACTCAAGGCGATACTTGAGTCAAAACTCAACGCCGGAAATATGATAAAAGCCATAAACACATGGGCAGTGCCAGTAATCAGATACAGCGCAGGAATAGTGGAATGGACGAAGGCAGAACTCCGCAGCATAGATCAGAAAACCAGGAAACATATGACAATACACAAAGCACTACACCCAAGAGCAAATACGGACAGACTATACATAACACGAAAGGAAGGAGGGAGAGGACTACTAAGTATAGAGGACTGCGTCAACATCGAGAACAGAGCACTGGGGCAATATCTGAAAACCAGTGAAGACGAGTGGCCTAAAAGAGTGCATGGGAAGAAGGACTGATAAAAGTAGACGAAGACCCAGAAATATACAGAGACAGGAGAAAGACAGACAGAACAGAGGACTGGCATAACAAACCAATGCACGGACAATACATGAGACAGACTAAAGAACTAGCCAGCGATCGACACATGGCAATGGCTACAGAGGGGAGGGGAGAGCTAAAGAAGGACACTGAAGGAATGATAACAGCGGCACAAGATCGGGCCCTAAGAACCAGATATATTCAAAGAACGATAGACGGAAATAACATCTCTCCCATATGTAGGAAGTGCAATACGAAAAATGAAACCATAAACCACATAGCAAGCGAATGCCCAGCACTTGCACAGAACCAGTACAAAAAGAGGCATGATTCAGTGGCAAAAGCCCTCCACTGGAGCCTGTGCAAGAAACATCAGCTAGCTTGCAGTAATAAGTGGTACGAGCACCAACCTGAAGGAGTGATAGAAACGATCATGCAAAGATCCTCTGGGACTATGGTATCAGAACGGATAGGGTGATACGTGCCAACAGACCAGACGTGACGTTGATTGACAAAGTCAAGAAGAAAGTATCACTCATTGATGTCACAATACCATGGGACACCAGAGTTGAAGAGAAAGAGAGGGATGGATAAGTATCAAGATCTTAAAATAGAAATAAGAAGGATATGGGATATGCCAGTGGAAATCGTACCCATAATCATAGGAGCACTAGGCACGATCCCAAGATCCCTGAAAAGGAATCTAGAAAAACTAGAGGCTGAAGTAGCTCCAGGACTCATGCAGAAGAGTGTGATCCTAGAAACGGCACACATAGTAAGAAAAGTGATGGACTCCTAAGGAGGCAGGACGCAACCCGGAACCCCACACTATAAATACCACCCAGTCGAATTGGAGGACTGTGATAGAGCAAAAAAAAAAAAAAAAAAAAAAAAAAAATAATAATAATGATAATAATAACATCGATGAAAAATGGACAGTCATGATAAATCTGATATCCTTCGCATTAAAAGAATAAAGAGAAATATGAATACAAGTAGAGAGAAAATCCTGGATGCAAGGTATCAAGATCAAGCCCAGAAATGGTGTAAAATTGAAATTTCTGAACACATGGTATAAAGAGAAAATCTTGAACGCGTGCTATAAAAAGAAAATCGTGAATGCATTGTATAAAGTGAAAATCTTGAACGCATGGTTTTTACATTAGTGACATAGGTCGTGACGTTTCACGTGACAACACTGCCATTAGATCACAACCGCTTGGTGGCTTTCGTGATATGCATGCTCTTATGGGAAAAAATTCGATTTGAGTATCTTTGTGTACTCTATAGTATCTTTGATCAATATCAATCTGCGGCAGCCCGGTATCTATGCTCAGCCGCCGGAGATAGCAGACGATGTTCTGGAGCTGATCAATATTCAATTTTTTTTTTACCAAGTCATAAAAAATCATCACAGTTGGGGTTCAAATAAACTGAAACATATCTGCTACAAGACTTATTGTAAATTCTGCCAGAAATAGCAATGGCAATCATTGCTATTTCTGACAGAACATGAGTAGGTGCAAGGCTATGAAAATAAATGAAGTTAGGCAGGCTCATTGAACTCTTGTTTGAAGAGCTTGAACATTCAAAAGGAACATCTTGCATTTATTTTCATTACAATAATGCTGCGGGACACTCTTCAATCACCCACCCTTTTCAAATTTAAAGGCATGAAAATCCTACTAACTAAAGCAGCAAAAAAAATATAGGTAAATTCAACAATACCCTCCGTAGACTAATAACAGCTGTTATAATAGTATGGAGATTTCAAGAACCCATAGAAGAGATCTATATTAAAATCCGCTTCATTTCTCAAAGCAGGGTTTCCTTTTTCACAAAACCAGTAATTAGGATTTAGACCAGTGTGTGCTACTCGTTATGTAAGGCAACAACACCCATCTAGGTTTCCTCTTCAGAACTGACGCTCATACATTGAACAGAGACTGCCATGCTTCGTTCATTTTCATTGAAGTATTATATTTGTATCATTAAACATCTTTGTTATTCTCTGGATATTGATTTTGAAATTTAATGTCATTATTGACTTGTTACATAAGAATACATTTACACATTTACACGCTGAAACCTGTCATAATCGCATGTATGCCACAACAGATTTTTCCTTCCTTTCTCAATCTTATTGTGTAACTGTTTGATAACAAACACTCGCTGGCCACACACTCTTCCGTGTCTAACTGACACTGTTCTTCCCTTTTCAGTCCTTCTTTCATCCTTCTTTCATCTTTTTACTTTCCCAATCCTACCTTTCACCTTCCTTGTATACTTGGAATCTTTTTGTCTCTGTGATTCCTCCAGCTCCTATATCACCTTTACCTGTGCACAATGGACCAATTCTTCCTCTTACCCAGTCCTCTTCCAGACATACCTTATAAACTCTGGCCGGCCACTCAGTCACACTACTAGTTGCAGCATCTTACTTGTAGTCCAATTAACTCCTTTCCATACTTACGTCCTCAAAGGACTCTTCCACAAACATTCTCAACTTTCAATAAGCTCGAGTTGTTGCGTCATTTGGTAGTGCTTCTCTTTATCTTCAAATTCCCTCCGTCCGACTCACTTCTCTTAATTACATTTACTGTTACATTGTTAACCCGTACCCTCCTTATAACTGCATCTTAACATTTGCAAAATCAAATCAACTCAAGATCAGAAATGACAGATTAGGTAATATATATATATATATATATATATATATATATATATATATATATATATATATATACACACACATATATATATATATATATATATATATATATATGTATAATATATAAAATATACATATACATATATATATATATATATATATATATATATATATATATATATATATATACACACACACACACACACACATATATATATATATATATATCTATATATATATATATATATATATATATATATATATATATATATATCGAGCTACAAATGTCCTTTAATATCTAATTCGCTCTACCTCGGAATTAATATATTTTCATATATGAAAATATATTAATTCCGAGGTAGAGCTAATTAAATATTAAAGGAACAAGTCTCATTTTTCCAGCTGGGCTTTGCAACAAATACTTATGGCGCACTAGCCAGACGGTTAACAATAACACAAAACATTGTCTTAGTAGTCTACGACCTTCACTGCTCGCTCTGGATAAACAAACAATACTTCGTAATCTTTCTCTCTCTCTCTATTTTTTTTTCTTTTTTTACTGTGAGAGAAACCCGGCCGGTTCCATCTCTCAAAGGCGAGACAGGGGTGAGAAACCACAGGGTGTGACTGTAAGTAGAAAACAAGGGGGAAGGAAAACGACAGAGGAAATGGAAGTGGAGGATATTAATATTTTCAGAGAGAGAGAGAGAGAGAGAGAGAGAGAGAGAGATAGAGAGAGAGGAAGTATAATGCAATCTTTTTATGTCATGATGATCAAGATAAGCATTGGTGCGTTGCTGTATATGTCTGTTTTAATTTTATGAATTTCGGTATTGAGAAAGAAGGGAACTGCATAAAGCTGTTATTTTAGCCCCCAGAAACATCGCTATTAATATTGTTTTAATTATTATACAGAGAACGAGAAAATTATGACAAGATCATTCTTTGGTTTTACAGCAACCATCATTCATGTTTGTATGACAGAGAGAGAGAGAGAGAGAGAGAGAGAGAGAGAGAGAGAGAGAGAGAGAGAGAGAGAGAATTTATATTACTTGATGTTTTCTCCTTAAGTATATCAACCAGTCGATTTATCGAATACGTTCCTGTCTTCCAAAAGGAATTATCGTAATTATTCTGTGCTTTGTATTCTTTTTGTTGGTAATATTCTCATCCTGTGTGTCACAATCTTTCTTTAATTCTTTTATCTTGTACTTAACTGTTATCGAATTATTTCTTAACTTTAAATAGTTGTCAATGCGGCAGCAACTCAAAAACTACTGTAATACTGCATGTATATATATTCATATATACTACATTCATGATTCTCTTGCTCTTTCCATATATATATATATATAATATAATATATATATAATTATATAGTATATCATATAATATACATATATATACATGATATATAATTATTTACAAATATATGTACACACCGGTATTTTTTTTTTTTGGTAATATGCAAATAAAGAGAACGCCGGAGAAGTATGTGAGGTTGGTTCAAGATAGGTATGAAGGAGCAAAAACTCAGGTTAGAAACGGTGTTGGGTTAACTGAATGGATACCAGTAAAAGGCCCCATACACTGAATGATTGGGAATGGGTTTGTTTGAATGTAAAAGTGGGCGGAGTTTCGTGGTCCGAACGATCTCGGCGGGAATCTGTCACGACCAGGTTGCTGGCTTGCGACTTTTCCGTCATACACAGGTCGTGCAATGTACTGTGTTTGTCTGCCAATATCTTCAATATCTCAGCAACCCTTCCTGTGTAAAGACGTACTGTATAGGCCTAGACTACCACAGAATTAATTATACATTTGCCGATAGGGAATTCAGGGTAGAATTCATAGAGTTGTATAAAGAACAGTCATGTGTTTGGATGGCAGGAGACATTAAAAATAATGATTTTAAGTAAATTTCCTCCTCCATACGTAAATAATTAACCGTCTCCTGTTTAAAGCAAGTTCCTTGAGCAAAGCTTTGTAAGAAAGTTCATATCTATTTGTCAACCACTGTTTCACCCACTTACGTTTCTTTCTTTTAGGCTCTTCTAATTCGGCCACAACGTAGGCGGCAGCAACACAGCTCCTAAAGCTATCGAGCACCTCTCCTAGAGATGATGACACGTCTTCCAGAGACAATATCTTTGTTCAGACTGAAATCGGTGCGGAGATCGTTCATACTGTCTGAATCTTCTGTGTTCGTGTCGATAACGACAATCGTTCAGTGTATGGGGCCCTTAAGAGTTGGTTTACATGAGGGATCTGCTCTAAAGGCCTTCATACACTGAACGACTGTCTGAACGATTGTCGTTATCGACACACACACACACACACACTATTCAGACAGCATGAACGATCCCCGCACCGATTTCAGTCTGAACAAAGATTTTGTCTCGAGAAGACATGGCATCATCTCTCGAAGAGACGTACGCGATAGCGTTATGTCGGCAAACAAACACATACATTGAACGACCTGTGTATGACAGATTTAAGTCGCAAGCCAGCAACCTGGTCGTGACAGATTCCCGCTGAGATCGTTCAGACACGAAACTCCGCCCACTTTTGCATTTAGACAAGCTCATACAGTGTTTTTGCGAACTATACAGGCAGTCGTTCAGACAGTCATTCATACAATCGTTCAGTGTATGGGCCCCTTAAGTCCATATCTTTTCTACCTGATTATGTAAGTGTTATTTCAAGGAATCCACCAAGAGCATGCACTTTACTGATGGCACTGTGTCATGCAGCACCAACAGAAGGGTAGTGGAGTCAAAACTATAGCAATGAAGGAAGGTACTTGAAGGCAGAGGTTCAATAAAGATCAAGACTCCGAGATCAGTATGGAAGAGACAAGGCTGAACCCAGTAGAAAAACTTGGGTATCTTGTTTCAATAGTAGCCGGTGATGGAAATTTGAATGTAGAAATAATATAGAGAGCAAGCTGGATGGGGAAAATCGAGAAAGCTGTCAGGTGTCTTGTGTGACGACAGAGGCAACATAAAGGTTAAAGTAAGAGTGTATAAGACAGTAGTGAAATCAGCTTTGACATATGTGGCAGAAACATGGCCACTACAGAGACTGTAAGAGAAGAATTTCGAATCGGTAGAGATGAATTGCTCAGGTGGACGTGTGAAGTAACAGAAATGGTCAGGATCGAGATTGAAAGAATAAGAGGAACTTCTTAAGTCGTACAACTATCAAAGAAGGCCCAGGGAAGAAGACTGCAGTGTTATGTATGGCCATGTGATGAGAAGGGACGAGACATATGTTTTAGTGCTTGTTGCCTTGTATGATAAGGCGCCCTATGAGGTAATGTTAGACTTGCGATAATTTTACGCTAAGTCGGTTGGTATTGCACTTCCATCTTCAATGGAGTGTCTTGGGGTTTGTAGATCACTTACGAAGTCGGGATTATCTTCTTGTTTATGAGGACGATGTGTTAAACTCATGATGAATCGGTGTGGAGGTTCTTGTAGAAAACACGAAGTATAAAAATATATATATTCTTCTGAAGTTTTACATGGTAAAGATCAGATATGATTGTACAAGTCTTCTATGACGATAGCTTGATCGCTTCTGCCAATCTCTACATGATAAAGCTTAGGTAAAGAGGTACAGGTCTTCTAATGACGATAGCTAACTCCATTCTGCTCTGTTCTACATCTCTGTTACAAGTTATGAAGGAAGCAGATAGTAGCTCGAACATATGAACATACTATCAGATGACATAGTTACATACGAACACACAATCAAATGAGACACGCTACAGATCACGTAGGCCGTTTGAATTATAGGTCGCGGTAGTTGTCTCAAGCAGGGAGCTTGGACTAATGTTTATAAACAATTGAATGACTACAGGTGACGCCATGTTATCTTAGCCTACTTTTATTGTATACGTCATCTTTAGCGTCTCTAGTCTGATCACATTCCTGCAAGCAATCTGGTTGACCTCTTTAGTTTTAGTCTTTTATATATATGGACTAACATTCCATATTTTTTATTATGTAAACACTTACATTAGCTCGGTCAGCTACCAAAACCAACTACTGAATATTACTCAAACTTGACTTGCATTCGACTTAGGAGTGTGATACAGACACTATGTGAATATATATATATATAATTGGGGTATAATATATTTATATATTATATATATATATATATATATATATATATAATATATTAATATAAAAATATATATAGATATTCATGGTGTACATGAATTGAATTCCAGTACTAAAATATAAAACAACTGATATTGGTAATAGTGATCACGTGATATATAATGATACAGTTTTTCACTTCATCTCATTAAGACACATATGCTACAGAAAATACTAATGTACTCTGATAATTGCATAGAATGAAGATTAACATGATAAAAATCATATTTTAACTGATAAAAATTTTCATATATGAATTGGTAAAATTATTAATGTTTATGCTGATTGATTCGTTGATTTTTATGCTAACTGTTATATATCTGCGGATATTGTTAAGATAAAAGGTAACTGATTGATTATAGGCTACCTGATTTGTTTATACATATGTATATGGATTCATATCATTATGATTAATATATGTGCACTTTAAATAGATTCCTATTGCGTACACGCAAACATATATTTCGATTCTGTTATTTATGATCATTTATATATAGATTCCTAGTGCGTACACGCAAAAATATATTTCGATTCTGTTATTTATGATCATTTATATATATAGGATACATGACCGAGGTTATACTACTTCACATTTAACTAGCTTTCGAACCACTTTTCGTCCATTACACAGTTCCAGACAACCACCTATAGCCAAATGAAACGGCCGATTTCACAGGGTTAAAACAAGGGGAAAATTTGCCTGGGCGGGTCCAACGTTCTATTTTGCGCTCATACTTATTCTCTGCGTCCTAAGCTACACGATTACGTTCGCGATGAATAAAACCATCCCAGCACGAGTCCTTCGCCAGCAAAGTAGAGTTGAATATCCTTCGGGTCGTAATTTGTCGGAAGTATGTCCCTTTTGTAGTCGATTCCGACAGCCGCCGGAGCGTTCCGCTTAAAACGAGATTAACGACGAGATACGGTGTCGGTCGAAGAAGTCCATGATGGTGATTATTCCTTTCACATTGTAGGCGGTTGTTACTCGACTGCCGTCGTCCGCAGCGACGAACGATTTTTTGAAGTTGCAATGTGAAACTCTCGTACTGCAGGATACTGTAACAGGTTCCATTAATCAGCCTGCAAGTGAAATTATACTTGTCACAAGGGCAAAGTAAATTCAGACGACATCCAAATACAGGGGAGGGGAGAGAGCCATTTAGGCCAGACTTAACCCACATGAATTCGCTGATATTTTGGAATTCAAAAGAGTCAGCTGTACAAACTTTTTTATCCATGGCATTAACAATGAGTGAACCTTTCCAGGTCTATGATGACTGTAAAAATATCCATATTATATATACAGATATCAATACGAATCCCAAAGAAAATTCGATATTACTGGTAGTAAATTACTAGACAAAGAAGTGGAAAACGGAGCTATTTGTAAGATTGCCAGGCAACATAAGAGTCAAAGAGAAGATTAATCATGATTCTGTATTTCTCTATGCTAACTGAAATTAAGTTGTGATAAAATCTGATCCTATGTGCCCCTAACAAAAGTTTCATATTCAATTTTCTCGCGCGCATCCTCTGAGGTTAATTTTTAAAACTTTATTAATAGGTAGGAGATGCAACGAAAAAACCCACTATGTAACTAATTTCTAAATAAACTTTGGGTTTTTCGAGAAAATGTGACATTTTCCCATGAATGTTTTACTTGAATTGTAATAGGCTAATGTTGCAAGTAAATATTTCATATACATATCTTGATACTTCTAAATGTCTATGAGGTTCAGAAAAAATTAATCCATTTTGTTGTTATAGAAATTCTATTTGCTTATTTTGTTATTAATTTTTAAAATGATTGCAACTCCTTAGTTGCATTGCGCATACGGATAGACACGTCTGCCTTGCCCATGAGAAGTTCGGGCTAAGCATTCCTTTCTCCAGTCAATCTGCTTTGCAAGCGCGAGATGAAGCCTGTGCAAGCAGATATTTGAGGTTAAAGGAATCAATGCTGATACGGCAAACGCGACAGACCTTCTAGAACTGATGACGTCGTCACCAGCTTAAGAGTTACGTTACTTGCTGTAAGAGATACGACTTTAGTATTTTCAAATGATATTTTTGTTTTAATTCTCCACCCGCATGAGAAGAATGTCTGAAAAAAAAACAGTACCATAATTGAACAATATATTAGTTTCATGTTGGAAATCTGCATAATTGTAATTATGTTAAATTAAATATTCCTTATTCAAACTAATGAAAAAGGTTTCCATACAAGTTCTATATATATTATTAGCCCTGTATAAGATTCATATAGGATTATTCCATAGATAACATTTTCACTTCTAGACTTCCTGACTTTAAAATCTCTTTTATTTTATTTTATTTATTTATTTATTTATTATTATTATTTTTTTTTCATTGACTACGAATATATAAATCACCGGGACAGACAATATGTCAGTAGGTTTTGGATGTGTTGAACTTTTAGCTTATTTGTCATTACTAAAGCGTTAAGTTAGAGTTCAAATCTTTACGCATATATATTTGGATATTTGATTAACCTATGGTTACGTTTTGCTTATTGATTTTATCGTGATTCCTTTTTTATTATAATTTGTAACCCTTCCGACTTCTTACGGAGTGTATTATATTGACTCCACTTGTATCTATATTTATTTATTTATATATTTTTTTTATATATATTTGATAAATGGTTGGCTTGAATATGTGGAAAAGTGTTCTAGCGGCGTACCGTATAAGGCTACTTGCAGCATCAATTCTATAGATACAAGATATAAATGATAAAGGTATTTAGAACCGCGAGAACCGCTATAATCCAGTTCGGATCCAATATCACGAGTTGTAACTCGTAAGACATTGACACTTCCTATTTAATTATCCGTTATTCTACCAAACCGATTGACTCTGGTTGATAAAATATAGTATTGGTTTTTCTTAATGGAAAGGAGTTCACACACGAGTTAAGGAGATTATTATTGATTTACACCACCCGAGTCAGATTATCATGTGTTGAATTCCATGTTTACTGATTTAGCACTCATAAATATTCCTAACGCACTCAATTGCGGTGTTTGTTTTTAGTGCTATTAATTCTATATAACGTGTCAAGGAACTATTAACACTAAGAAGTGTTTATTTCCTCTGTCAGACTCGTAATTCTGTTAATAATCCTACGTATATTCTTTCAAGGATTGATTTGGCACAGGATAGGCTCTTAAACTGACAGGTATCCTAGTGTATCCCTTGTTTTCATGACACGTGTTACAATTAGTTATGTGCTTTTTATATCTGTAAGCATTGTAGGCCAGTAAAATAGTGATTTGGCTTTCTGTGACATAGTAGGGAACCCTGGATGACGGAATGCAACCAGTTTATGACGATTGGTATGAAAGAGATTATTACTACTACCTGGTCGTTAGTCATCTGCTGTG
Source organism: Macrobrachium nipponense (assembly GCF_015104395.2). Classification (NCBI taxonomy): domain Eukaryota; kingdom Metazoa; phylum Arthropoda; class Malacostraca; order Decapoda; family Palaemonidae; genus Macrobrachium; species Macrobrachium nipponense. The sequence goes on along the minus strand of NC_087217.1, from coordinate 34,928,369 downwards.
TTCTTCGGGTTTTCCTCGTCACAGACCTACATATAATATTACATTTGATTACATTATTCTGATACACATACTTTAAATATACTTTTGCTTTAGGGTTTCTGCTCGAAGTGTTTATTGTTTTTGCTTAGCCGCTGACCCTGTTTCCGTTCGAAGTGTTTATTGTTTGGTGTTTATTGCTGCTGACTCTGTTTCCGTTCGAAGTGTTTATTGTTTGGTGTTTATTGCTGCTGACTCTGTTTCCGTTCGAAGTGTTTATTGTTTGGGTTAGGTCTGTTGACTCTTGCTTTGTTCAGTTTGTAACAGTTCGGCGCTCCGACCCAGATATTCAATGCTCGCGATCTCTTGGGTTAAGGAATTTTCTTGTTTAGATATGGTTTTAACAATAGGCACGGATGTTTCTATATTTTTCAGTCTAATTGATGGTTCTTTGCAGTATGGTGCGGGATTGCGGGATAATGCGTCAGCTATGATAATTGCTTTCCCAGGTAGATATCTTATCTTGGCTCCAAAGACCTGAATGATCATTTGTCACCGAGTTCCTTTTGGACTGTGATTAAAGCCTTTGAAAAAACTCGGTAAAGGACTCATGTTCAGTAAGGACTTTATCAGGATAGCCATAGATTATGAACTTAAAATGTACTAGTGAGTTAAAGATTCCTAGAGCCCTTATCCTTGCCTATTACTTAACTGCATTTTTTACTTTCAGAGGCTTTATTTACGTGGATAGCCATAGATTAGAAACTTAAAAATGTACTAGTGAGTTAAAGATACCTAGCCCTTCCTTGCCTATTACTGCATTTTTACTTTCAGAGGGCTTTAGTTTACGTGAATAAAAAGCTATAGGAAAGAACTGTTTATCATATTACTGAAGTAATACCCTCTTACCCCTTGGTCTGAGGCGTCTATTGCAATAAAAAAAAATTCCTTATTTAAATCAGGGATTTTTAAGTTAGGTGAGCTGCATTATTCCGCTTTTAAGATATCGAGCGCCTGCTGATGCTTTTTAGACCATAATAAATCTACGCTCTTCTTCGTAAGATCTGTTAAAGGAGCTGCTATGATTGAAGAGTTACATATTTACATACGATTGTAATACCCACTACAGCGCCAAAGTGCTGTATCCCCCTTTTACGTTAATAGGTACCGGAAAGTTATGAATAGCCGACACCTTACCATGGACTACTTTAAGACCTTGACAAGACACATAAAACCTAGATAAACATGTTCGGTTTTAAAAAACACACATTTAGATATTTTACTCTGAGATTTTTTGTCTTTGTCTCTGTAGCACTAGCTCTACTTTATGTGAATGTACTTCTAAGGTATTAGAAAAGATTACAAGATCAACCATATAAGCATGTAGGGTATCCCCTAAAAGTCTCCAAACACTATATTGTAATTGGGGTGCAACGTAAGCCGGAGGCATACGTAAAAATTGATAATGTCCCCTGAGTGTGCTGAAAACGGTGTATGAGGTACAATCACTTAGGTAATGGTATCTGGTAAAAGCTTTTAAGTAAGTCCAAGTTGGTGAAAAAAAAAAATTTATTCTAACCTAACAGAGATAAGATGTCGTCGGTACATGTCACTGGAAACTATCGGGAGTCGTTTCCTTGTTTAAGCGTCAGAAATCTACGCAGATACGCCAAGTCCGATCTTTTATGGCATGATGTTTGAGGGAAAAATTATATGGGCTTATTTGATTTCCTAATGACTCCTATTACTAACATTTTTCAACTTCGTCATTTATCTCTATTTTGAAATTTCATTGAGAGTCTATGCGAAGGTACGTATATAGCTTTATGTTTGTCCTTAGACCGTATTTTGTTTTCAATGACATCCGTTTTTCTCCCAGAGATCACTCGCTAGTGGAGAAACTTCCTGGTATTCAGGTAAAAGATAAAAAAAAGTTTCTGCTGAATCATCTCTGCTTGAATGACTTTACTGATATTACTTTAGATAGAATATAAGAGAGATTCATCCACGACTGATTGGGCGGGATTAAAAATTAGCAACAATAAAAGAAATGCGATATTTATATGTATAGGTTTTTGTGGATTACTATATTAACTTGTTGCTGCGAGTCAACCATGTCTAGGGCTTTGTTCGCGGAAATCGTTATATTTCAGAGTGTCGGGAAGGATTAAAATTTCATTTCCCAGCAAAGTCTTTTTACACGCACTAAGACATTCGAGGGTGCATGCTTCTCGAGATTTTGCGTGAAAACTACGACTGCGGTTGTGGGAGAATTCTGCTGGGTCATTTGAACAATGTTACGATTTATGAGACAAATGTATAGTTCCTTTATATAAGTTATTATTTGATTAACTGTCTCTTTTTTGTTCAAACGGATTTTAATATGTTTGAAGGTTTATAGGATTTTCCTTTGATAAACACGCCTTATTTTGCAGGATGTAAGATAATATTTTGTATACCCCTAGATGGATCTTACAATTACACTACATACAGATCAATGTTTTTTATAACTATAGAGGTATCTGTAAGCGCTCTCTTATCCGGAATTCTCATTAGGAAAGTTCGAACAACAGACGGTGAGTCCGTAAATACAGGATAATACGTTTACTAAAGGAATAAAACAAGATATTCTAATTTTTACAGCGCGTACAGTTGGGCTTAATCCACCAGTATTTATTATAACTTAATGTATTAAAATTACTAGAACCTGCTCTGATTACTTGATACTGTCGTGTGATGCATAGGGAAATTCCTTTTTAATTTTAAAAAGGTATTTGGGATGTATGATCCAACATCGCTTTTCCCCACTCTGCTAGAGTCGCTTATTGTGTGGAATTTGCTATGCTTTGAACACTTCGGCAGTTTTGACTGACCTTGACCGCTTGACTAGGTGACACAGTCACCGAGTTTGCTTGTTTGATTCTGAACGGGCTACTGTTTCTATTTCTTTTTGTAATAATTAGGATCCTTCTCTTTATTACCATCGGCAACGTATTGTGTGTCTTTAGCATTATGTTGCTGGTTACGTATAAAGCAATGAATGACGAACTATTAGGAACTGAGCGATTACTATTAAGACAAGTTATCACTACTGCATTCAATATTAACTGTTTGTACTTCATTCTTTGCTAAAATTTGAAATAGTGAGGGATCATGGTCAGCACATTTAGCCTGATGAAAGTTTTTTACAGACATGTTATTCCTTGCAATCCAGCCATATTTTTAAAGTTAAGTTGAGTCATTGAGGTTCGATATTTTATATAACTCAAAAAACTCAAGGCTAAAACTGCGATCGGGACTTTGCAAAGGAGCATTTATTGTCATGACCCGAAATAGTGTTACCTCTAATTTATATAGATTTGTACGGGTGTTCCACTTGTTTTTTGTGTGTTTTCTAATCACTACGGTGCTTAACGACCCTATCCATGCATCTGTATAAATACAGACGTCCACTGCGTAAACGCATATTCACTGTTTAATATGATTTGTTACGTAAGGGATTAATAATCACCCATAATGATAAAATTAACATAATATATGATTATGATATTTTTTTTTTTCAGTAGAACTTCTGGAAACAGACACTCAAAGATAAAAACTCGCAGTAGCGAAATCTCAATGATGTAGATAATTTCTGTAAAAAAGTAAGATTAAGAATGTCTTGTAACTTCAGCCACAGGAATAACGAAATTCGACCTGCAAAGGAAACACTCAAAGTTACTCCAAATGAATAAAAAATTGTACTTAGCTTGCTTTTGTGGGAAGTCACGGTGTTCCGATAACGACACCGGCCTTGGTCCTCCTTCTCTATTTAGCGGATGACCTGGTTTGGCTTCAGTTTCCCCCGTGCGCGTTGTTTCGATGATTCGAGCCCTTGAAAGATCCGATGCTGCAGACGCGTTCGGTTTGTTTCTTGAAGTGCCGGAAACGCTCACTAACGATGTTTTCTTGAATGATTCTAATGAGAGACGAAGCTTGCGTTGCCGTAGGAAAAAGGACACGTCGGTTTTGTTTCTTGAAGTTATTCACTAAACGATGATACTAAGTTGCTTGAAGAATCTCTTGCTTTTCGTCGTCGGTGAAGTTCTTGTTGTTTTCTGAAGTCGCTCACTAAACGATGATACTAGGTTGCTTGAAGAATCTGCTGCTTTCGTCGTCGTTGACTTCATGATTTATTATTCTGTTTTATCTTCGGAGAAGTTGTAGAGTCCTTCTGGTACGCTTGCCACCACTTTTAGTGCTTGTTGCCTTGTATGATAAGGCGCCCTATGAGGTAATGTTAGACTTGCGATAATTTTACGCTAAGTCGGTTGGTATTGCACTTCCATCTTCAATGGAGTGTCTTGGGGTTTGTAGATCACTTACGAAGTCGGGATTATCTTCTTGTTTATGACGACGATGTGTTAAACTCATGATGAATCGATGTGGAGGTTCTTGTAGAAAACACGAAGTATAAAAATATATATTCTTCTGAAGTTTTACATGGTGAAGATCAGATATGATTGTACAAGTCTTCTATGACGATAGCTTGATCGCTTCTGCCAATCTCTACATGATAAAGCTTAGGTAAAGAGGTACAGGTCTTCTAATGACGATAGCTAACTCCATTCTGCTCTGTTCTACATCTCTGTTACAAGTTATGAAGGAAGCAGATAGTAGCTCGAACATATGAACATACTATCAGATGACATAGTTACATACGAACACACAATCAAATGAGACACGCTACAGATCACGTAGGCCGTTTGAATTATAGGTCGCGGTAGTTGTCTCAAGCAGGGAGCTTGGACTAATGTTTATAAACAATTGAATGACTACAGGTGACGCCATGTTATCTTAGCCTACTTTTATTGTATACGTCATCTTTAGCGTCTCTAGTCTGATCACATTCCTGCAAGCAATCTGGTTGACCTCTTTAGTTTTAGTCTTTTATATATATGGACTAACATTCCATATTTTTATTATGTAAACACTTACATATGTAGGGAGGAGAGTGATATAGATGGAGGTGCCTCCTGGTGGGAGAACGAGAGGAAGGCAAAAGCGAAGGTGGAGGGGTGTTGTTATAAAAGATCTGAGGGACAAACAATTGCGGAGGACGATGTGTTTGGCCGAACCAAGTGGAGGACAGCTGTCACAAACATCGACCCCTCATAGAAGTGGGAAAAGATGCAGAGTAAGAAGAATATAATATATATATATATATATATATATATATATTAGATATATATAGTATATAAATAATATATGTATATTGTGATTCACAAAGTGCCAAGTATCTGGTTACTACACTTACCATTCATTAATTGTTACCTCACAACAGCCAGACTTCTGAACCCTCATCACAGGTACTAAACGACTGAATACTCTAAAGGCAACAGTGATCCCTTAAACAACTTACCAGTATTGCAGAAAATCAGACTAAGTTCATCAAAACAGGTGTGAGGTAATCTTGTAAGTAATTAAATTAATCAAAGGGCATCACTCCAACAACTTTAAAAGTCTAAGTATTTCCCTGATTTCAGAAGTCTAAGTACTTCCCTGGTTCTAAGTCACTTCAAGTAAATTGAAGGAAAACAGATCGATTACCACTCTATGTTTCTACCTAAGCAAATCCTATAAATCTACTGGTTTAAATGAAAACACTTATAAAAATTTTGAATACAAAAATTTACTATTAAACTCAAAATTATAAGTGAAACTTATAAAGTAAAGTTTAATTAATTCTTGAATCAATTAAGTCAAATTGAATTAAAATTAATTTATCACCCAATTCAAGAAAATTAATTCAATCAAAATTCAAGTGTTAGGTAATAATTGAAATTTGGAAATTAATTCACAAGTGCTAAACAACAATAAAACTTGAAAAGAATTCTAAGTAAATGCAAATTAATTCACAAGTGTTAAATTCAATTAAATGTGCAACGATTAAGTAATGAAAATAATTAAGTTAATTAAATTGTGAATGCAAATCAAAACATAGAAAAATGTGGAAAATACCAAAATTGTAAAAAACACTAATTACACAGAATATAAAATAAAAACACACACTTCAATAAGGAAATGGATAAATGCACTTCAAATGAAACAAACAAAACACAAAAAGTTGCAATGTGTAAAAATGTAAATTGTTTTTCAGCCAATGTAAATATTAGTTTAAATTTTTACCAAACCACTGTGACTATTAGTTATTAGTTTTTACCAAACCACTGTTACTATTAGTTATTAGTAGCAACTAATAAAAATATAACACACTTTCCCTTGGTATACCAATTTCTTTCGCTGCTGCAGCTTGTTTCACAATTTCACAAAAATAAGCGCCGTTACACACTTTACAATGTCTGTTCAGATTACACAAAAAACTAAATAATACTAAATAACTCTAAGAAATATCAAATCTGAAATCTACAAGTTACGAGTGACCAATTTACATTACATTAATATCAATTATGGCTAGGGAGACAGAGAGGGAGAGAGAGATCTGATCGCCAGGAATCCCAAGTCTATAATGAAACGCTCTCACTCTCTTCCTTGTATGGTCAACTCAAAAGATTGATGAACTCAAAACGCGTTGGACATGTGAAAGATGATGCAATTCTTTCTAGAAGCTTCTAAATATGACGTAACTTTACAGAATATTCGTGAAATCTACACGTGGTTTCGGCAAAGACGTACGCGTATGAAACGAGTCATGACATTGCTAAACAAAGACACGTACATACTCGATCGAGACAGAAGTCGAGCAATAATTAAGATTGACATGTTATTAAAAACAACACAGAGACTGCAAGCTCCTCCAATCTCGAGGAGTGAAAAGATACTGAAACAACTCTAGCTTTGAACGGACAGAGATAATCTCTCTCTTTCTTTACATTCTGCGTTTATATATTCTTTTACATTATCTTATGTGAAATCTGAACACACATTTTATGGCATCCTAGCTAAGGAATCTGAAAAAAAGTTGTAAAACTCTATTCTAACATTTTATACAGTCAAAAAGAGGATATATGCATTTTGAAAGCAGCAACATATAATATATGTATATATATATAACGAATCACGAAAGTTAGGAACGTGATAAATCCATAAATAAAGATAAATGCCACGAAAGAAAAAAAAGGCAGACTCCTTCGCTTATTTTTCCTTCGTGGCATTTATCTTTATGTATATATATATTATATAGATATATATATATATATATATATATATATTATATGATTAAGCGCTGAAGATCAAAAGAGAGCAAAAGCAGCGGCTGAAACAAATGCTCAGTAAAGAGAGCAAAAGCAGCAGCTGAAACAAATGTTCAGTAGAGAGAGCAAAAGCAGCAAAAGAAACAAATGCTCAGTAGAGCGAGCATAAGCAGCAACTGAAACAAATGCTCAGTAGAGAGAGCAAAAGGAGTAACTGAAACAAATGCTCAGTAAAGAGAGCAAAAGAAGCAGCTGAAACAAATTCTCAGCAGGGAGAACAAAAGCAGCAACTGAAACAAATGCTCATTAGAGAAAGCAAAAGCAGCAGCTGAAACAAACGCTAAGTAAAGAGAGCAAAAGCAGCAGCTGAAACAAATGCTCAGTAAAGAAAGCAAAAGCAGCAACTGAAACAAATGCTCAGTAAAGAAAGCAAAAGCAGCAGCTGAAACAAATAGTCAGTAAAGAGAGCAAAAGCAGCAACTGAAACAAATGCTCAATAGAGAGAGCAAAAGCAGCAACTGAAACAAATGCTCAGTAAAGAGAGCAAAAGCAGCAGCTGAAACAAATGCTCAATAGAGAGATCAAAAGCAGCAGCAAAAACAAATGCTCAATAGAGAAATCAAAAGCAGCAGCTGAAACAAATGCTCAATAGAGAAAGCAAAAGCAGCAGCTGAAACAAATGCTCAATAGAGAAATCAAAAGCAGCAGCTGAAACAAATGCTCAATAGAGAAATCAAAAGTAGCAGCTGAAACAAATGCTCAATAGAGAAATCAAAAGCAGCAGCTGAAACAAATGCTCAATAGAGAAATCAAAAGCAGCAGCTGAAACAAATGGTCAATAGAGAAAGCAAAAGCAGCAGCTGAAACAAATGCTCAATAGAGAAATCAAAAGCAGCAGCTGAAACATATGGTCAATAGAGAAAGCAAAAGCAGCAGCTGAAACAAATGCTCAATAGAGAAATCAAAAGCAGCAGCTGAAACAAATGCTCAATAGAGAAATCAAAAGCAGCAGCTGAAACAAATGCTCAATAAAGAAAGCAAAAGCAGCAGCTGAAACAAATGCTCAATAGAGAAAGAAAAAGCAGCATCTGAAACAAATGCTCAATAGAGAAATCAAAAGCAGCAGCTGAAACAAATGCTCAAAAGAGAGAGTAAAAGCAGCAGCTGAAACATATGGTCAGTAGAGAAGAGCAAAAACAGAGCAGAAGCAAATGCTTCAGTAAAGAGAGCAGAAAGCAGCAGCTGAAACAAATGCTCAGTAAAAGAGCAAAAGAGCGCTGAAACAAATGCTCAGTTTAGAGAGAGCAAAAGAAGCAGCTGAAACAAATCTCAGTAGAGAAGAGAAAAGCAGGCAGCTGAAACAATGCTCATTGAGAGAGCAAAAGCAGCAGCTGAAGACAAATGCTACATAGAGAAGAGCAAAAGCAGCAGCTGAAACAAATGCTCATTAGAGAGAGCAAAAGCAGCAACTGAAACAAATGCTAAGTAAAGCGAGCAAAAGCAGCAGCTGAAACAAATGCTCAATAGAGAGAGCAAAAGAAGCAGCTGAAACAAATGCTCAATAAAGAGAGCAAAAGCAGTAGCTGAAACAAATGCTCAGTAGAAAGAGCAAAAGCAGCAGCTGAAACAAATGCTCAGTAGAGAGAGCAAAAGAAGCAGCTGAAACAAATGCTCAATAGATAGAGCAAAAGCAGCAGCTGAAACAAATGCTCAGTAGAGAGAGCAAAAGAAGCAGCTGAAACAAATGCTCAATAAAGAGAGCAAAAGCAGCAGCTGAAACAAATGCTCAGCAGAGAGAGCAAAAGTAACAGCTGAAATAAATGCTCAATAGAGAAAGCAAAAGCAGCAGCTGAAACAAATGCTCAATAGAGTAATCAAAAGCAGCAGCTGAAAGAAATGCTCAATAGAGAAATGAAAAGCAGCAGCAAAAACAAATGCTCAATAGAGAAATCAAAAGCAGCAGCTAAAACAAATGCTCAATAGAAAAATCAAAAGCAGCAGCTGAAACAAAAGCTCAATAAAGAAAGAAAAAGCAGCATCTGAAACAAATGCTCAATAGAGAAATCAAAAGTAGCAGCTGAAACCAATGCTCAAAAGAGAAAGCAAAAGCAGCAGCTGAAACATATGGTCAATAGAGAAAGCAAAAGCAGCAGCTGAAACAAATGCTCAATAGAGAAAGCAAAAGCAGGAGCTGAAACAAATGCTCAATAGAAAAAATCTAAAAGCAGCAGCTGAAACAAATGCTCATAGAGAAATCAAAAAGCGCAGCTGAAACAAATGCTCAATAGAGATCAAAAGCTTGCAGCTGAAACAAATGCTCAATAGAGAAATCAAAAGCAGCAGCTGAAACAAATCTCAATAGAGAAAGCAAAAGCAGCAGATGAAACAAAGCTCAACGAGAAATCAAAACGCAGCTGAAACAACAAAATGCTCAATAGAGCAAGCAAAAGCAAAAAGCAGATGAAACAAATGCTCAATAGAGAGAAAATCAAAAGCAAAGCAGCTGAAACAAATGCTCAATAGATCGCGCAAAGCAGCAGCGATGAAACAAAACGCCTCAATAGAGAAATCAAAGCAGCAGCTGAAACAATGCTCAAGATAGAAGAGCAAAAGCAGCAGCTGAAACAATGCTCAATAGAGATAGCAAAAGCAGCTGAAACAAATATGCCAATAGAGAAATCAAAAGCAGCAGCTGAACCAAACGCTCAATAGAGAAATCAAAAGCAGCAGCTGAAACAAATGCTCAATAGAGAAATCAAAAGCAGCAGCAAAAACAAATGCTCAATAGAGTAATCAAAAGCAGCAGCAAAAACAAATGCTCAATAAGAAATCAAAAGCAGCAGCTGAAACAAATGTTCAAAAAAGAAATGAAAAGCAGCAGCTGAAAAAAATGCTCAATTGAGAAAGCAAAAGCAGCATCTGAAACAAATGCTCAATAGAGAAATGAAAAGCAGCAGCTGAAACAAATGCTCAAAAGAGAAACAAAAACAGCAGCTGAAACAGATGGTTCAATACGGAAAGCAAAAGCATAAGCTGAAAACAAATGCTCAATAGAGAAAGCAAAAGTAGCAGCTGAAACAAATGCTCAATAGAGAGAGCAAAAGCAGCAGCTGAAACAAATGCTCAATAGAGAAAGCAAAAGCAGCAGCTGAAACAAATGCTCAATAGAGAGAGCAAAAGCAGCAGCTGAAACAAATGCTCAATATAGAAATCATAAGCAGCAGCTCAAACAAATGCTCAATAGAGAAATCAAAAGCAGCAGCTGAAACAAATGCTTAATAGAGAGAGCAAAAGCAGCAGCTGAAAAAACTTGCTCAATAGAGAAATCAAAAGCAGCAGCTGGAACAAATGCTCAATTGAGAAAGCAAAAGCAGCAGCTGAAACAAATGCTCAATAGAGAAAGCAAAAAGAGCAGCTGCAAAGACAATGGCTCAACAGAGAGAAGAGAAAGCCACAGCTGAAACAAATGCTCAACGAGAGAGAGAAAACAGCAGCTGAAAAAACAAATGCGCATAGATGAAAAGGCAAAAAGCAGCAGCTGAAACAAATGAAATCAAAAGCAGCAGCTGAAACAAATGCTCAACAGAGAGAGAAAAAGCAGCAGCTGAAACAAATGCTCAATAGAGAAAGCAAAAGCAGCAGCTGAAACAAATGCTCAATAGAGAAAGCAAAAGCAGCAGCTGAAACAAATGCTCAATAGAGAAAGCAAAAGCAGCAGCTGAAACAAATGCTCAATAGAGAAAGCAAAAGTAGCAGCTGAAACAAACTGAAACAAATGCTCAATAGAGAAATCAAAAGTCTCAGCAAAAACAAATGCTAAAAAGGAAATCAAAAGCAGCAGCTGAACAAATGCTCAACAGAGAGAGAAAGCAGCACCTGAAACAATGCTCAAATAGAGAAATCAAAAAAGCGCACTGAAAAAACAAATTGCTCAATAGAGGAAAAGAAAAAGCAGCAGCTTGAAACAAATGCTCAATAGAAGAAAATCAAAAGCAAAGCAGCTGAACAAATTCTCAATAGAGAGCAAAAGCAAAGCATCTGCAACATTGCTCAATAGAGAAAGCAAAAGCAGCAGCCTGAAACAAATGCTCAATAGAGAAATAAAAAAAAGCAGCAGCTGAAAAAACAATGCTTTCAATAGAGAAAATCAAAAAGCAGCAGCTGAAACAAATGCTCAATAGAGAAATCAAAAGCAGCAGCTGCAACAAATGCCTCATAGAGAAATCAAAAAGCACTGAAACAAATGCTCAATAGAGAAAGAAAAAAGCAGCAGCTGAACAAATGCTCAATAGAGAAAATCAAAAAAGCAGGCTGAAAAAACAAATTTTTCTCAATTAGGAGAGAGCAGCAGCGCAGCTGCAACAATTGCTCAAATATATAAAGCAGAAAAGCAAAGCAGCTGAAACAAATGCTCAATAGCAATCGAAAAAAAAGCAAAAGCACCAGCTGAAACAAATCTCAAATAGAGAAATTCAAAAGCAGCAGCTGAAACAAATGCCCCTCAATGAGAAAAAGAAAAAAGAAAGCACTGAAAACAACTGCTCAATAAGAAATCAAAAGCAGCAGCTGAAACAAATGCTCATAGAGAAAGAAAAGCAGAGCAGCTGAAACAATGCTCAATAGAGAAATCAAAAGCAGCAGCTGAAAACAAATTCCAAGAGAGAGAGCAAAAGCAGCAGCTGCAAACATTGCTATTGCTCAATAGAGAAAGCCAAGCAGCAGCTGAAACAAATGCCTCAATAGAGAAATAAAGACAGCTGAACAAATCTCAATATGAGAAATCAAAAGCAGCAGCTGAAACAAATGCTCAATAGAGAAATCAAAGCAGCAGCTGCAACAAATGCTCAATAGAGAAATCAAAAGCAGCTGAAACAAATGCTCAAGAGAGAAAGAAAAGCAGCAGCTGAAACAAATGCTCAATAGAGAAAATCAAAAAAAGCACTGAAACAAATTCTCAATAGAGGGAGCAAAGCAGCATGCTGCAAACAATTGCTCAATAGAGAAAGCAAAAGCGCAGCTGAACAAATGCTCAATAGGGGAATCAAAAGCAGCAGCTGAAACAAATGCTCAATAGAGAAAGCAAAAGCAGCAGCTGAAACAAATGCTCAATAGAAAAAGCAAAAGTAGCAGCTGAAACAAATGCTCAATAGAGAAAGCAAAAGCAGCAGCTGAAACAATTCTCATAGAGAGAGCAAAAGCAGCAGCTGCACAATTGCTCAATAGAGAAAGCCAAAGTCACGCTGAAACAAATGCTCAATAGAGAAATAAAAAGCAGCACTGAAACAAATGCTCAATATGAGAATATCAAAAGCAGCAGCGGAAACAAATGCTCAATTAGAGAAATCAAAAGCAGGCAAGCATCTGCAACAAATGCCTCAATAGAGAAATAAAAAGCAGCATCTGAAACAAAATGCTCAACAGAGAATGAAAAGCAGTCAGCGTGACACAAATGCTCAAAAGAGAAACCAAAACAGCAGCTGAAACATATGGTCAATACAGAAAGCAAAGCATAAGCTGAAACTAATGCTCTAATAGATAAATCAAAAGTAGCAGCTGAAACCAATGCTCAAAAGAGAAGCAAAAGCAGTACTGAAACATATGTTGAATAGAGAAAGCCCCAAAAAAGCAAAAAGGCCCAGCTGAAACAAATGCTCATAGAGAGAGCAAAGCAGCAGCGGAAAAAATGCTCAATAGAGAAATCAAAAGCAGCAGCTGAAACAAATGCTCAATTGAGAAAGCAAAAGCAGCAGCTGATAACAAAATGCTCAATACAGAAAGCAAAAAGCAGCAGCTGAAACAAAATGCTCAAACAGAGAGAGAGAAAGCCACAGCTGAAACAAATGCTCAACAGAGAGAGAGAAAGCAGCAGCTGAAACAAATGCTCAATAGAGAAATCAAAAGCAGCAGCTGAAACAAATGCTCAATAGAGAAATCAAAAGCAGCAGCTGAAACAAATGCTCAACAGAGAGAGAAAAAGCAGCAGCTGAAACAAATGCTCAATAGAGAAAGCAAAAGCAGCAGCTGAAACAAATGCTCAATAGAGAAAGCAAAAGCAGCAGCTGAAACAAATGCTCAATAGAGAAATCAAAAGCAGCAGCTGAAACAAATGCTCAATAGAGAGAGCAAAAGCAGCAGCTGAAACAAATGCTCAATAGAGAAATCAAAAGCAGCAGCTGGAACAAATGCTCAATACAGCGAGCAAAGGCAGAAGCTGAAGCAAATGCTCAATAGAGAGAGCAAAAGCAGCAGCTGAAACAAATACTCAATAGAGAGAGCAAAAGCAGCTGCTGAAACAAATGCTCAGTAGAGAGAGCAAAAGCAGCAACTGAAACCAATGGTAAATAGAGAGAGCAAAATCAGCAGCTGAAACCAATGATAAATAGAGAGTGCTAAAAGCAGCAGCTGAAACAAATGCTCAGTAGAGAAGCAAAAGCAGCAGCTGAAACAAATGCTCAGTAGAGAGAGCAAAAGCAGCAGCTGAAACAAATGCTCAGTAGAGAAAGCAAAAGCAGCAGCTGAAACAAATGCTCAATAGAGAAAGCAGAAGCAGCAGCTGAAAATATGCTCAGTAGAGAGCAAAAGCAGCCGCTGAAACAAATGCTCAGTAGAGAGAGCAAAAGCAGCAGCTGAAACAAATGCTCAGTAGAGAGAGCAAAAGCAGCAGCTGAAACAAATGCTCAATAGAGAGAGCAAAAGCAGCAGCTGAAACAAATGCTCAATAGAGAGAGCAAAAGCAGCAGCTGAAACAAATGGTCAATAGAGAGAGCAAAAGCAGCAGCTGAAACAAATGCTCAATAAAGAGAGCAAAAGCAGCAGCTGAAACAAATGCTCAATAGAGAAAAGACAAAAGCAGAAACATGCGTGAAACAAATGCTCGGTAGAGAGAGCAAAAGCAGCAGCTGAAACAAATGTTCAGTAGAGTTGAGAGCAAAAGTAGCAGCTGAAACAAATGACAAACAGGTAGAAGAGAAACAAAAGCAGCAGCTGAAACAAATGCTCAGTATAAAGAGCAAAAGCAGCAGCTCAAACAAATACTCAGTAGAGAGAGCAAAAGCAGCAGCTTAACAAATGCTCAGTAGAGAGAGTAAAAGCAGCAGCTGAAACAAATGCTCAATAGAGAAAGCAAAACCAGCAGCTGAAACAAATTCTCAGTAGAGAGAGCAAAAGCAGCAGCTAAAATAATTGCTCAGTAGAGAGAGCAAAAGCAGTAGCTCAAACAAATGCTCTGTAGAAAGAGCAAAAGCAGCTGCTGAAATAAATGCTCAGTAGAGAGAGAGCAAAAGCAGCAGCTTAAACAAATGCTCAGTAGAGAGAGTAAAAGTAGCAGCTGAAACAAATGCTCAATAGAGAAAGCAAAAGCAGCAGCTGAAACAAATGCTCAGTAGAGAGAGCAAAAGCAGCAGCTGAAACAAATGCTCAATAGAGAAAGCAAAAGCAGAAGCTGAAACAAATGCTCAGTAGAGAGAGCAAAAGCAGCAAAAGAAACAAATGCTCAATAGAGAAAGCAAAAGCTGCAGCTGAAACAAATGATCAATAGAGAAAGCAAAAGCAGCAGCTGAAACAAATGCTCAGTAGAGAGAGCAAAAGTAGCAGCTGAAACAAATGCTCAATATAGAGAGCAAAAGCAGCAGCTGAAACAAATGCTCAATAGAGAGAGAGCAAAAGCAGCAACTGAAACAAATGCTCAGTAGAAAAGGAAAAGCAGCAGCTGAAATAAATGCTCAGTAGAGAGAGCAAAAGCAGCAGCTGAAACAAATGCTCAGTAGAGAGAGCAAAAGCAGCAGTTGAAACAAATGCCCAGTAGAGAGAGCAAAAGAAGCAGTTGAAACAAATGCTCAGTAGAGAGAGCAAAAGTAGCAGCTGAAACAAATAGTCAGTAGAGAGAGCAAAAGCAGCAGCTAAAATAAATGCTCAGTAGAGAGAGCAAAAGCAGCAGTTGAAAGAAATGCTCAGTAGAGAGAGCAAAAGGAGAAGCTGAAATAAAAGCTCATTAGAGAGAGCAAAAGCAGCAGTTGAAACAAATGCTCAGTAGAGAGAGCAAAAGCAGCAGCTGAAATAAATGCTCAGTAGAGAGAGAAAAAGCAGCAGCTGAAACAAATGCTCAGTAGAGAGAGAAAAAGCAGCAGCTGAAACAAATGCTCAGTAGAGAGAGCAAAAGCATAAGCTGAAATAAATGCTCATTAGAGAGAGCAAAAGCAGCAGATGAAATAAATGCTCATTAGAGAGAGCAAAAGCAGCAGTTGAAACAAATGCTCAGTAGAGAGAGCAAAAGCAGCAGCTGAAATAAATGCTCATTAGAGAGAGCAAAAGCATCAGTTAAAACAAATGCTCAGTAGAGAGAGCAAAAGCAGCCAAAAAGCAGCAGCTGAAATAAAATTGTTTTCTTTTTTTGCTCCAGGTAGAGAGAGCAAAAGCAGCAGCCTGATAAACATATGCCTCAGTTAAGAGAGAGCAAAGGCTAGCCCAAGCTTTGAAACAAACAATGTTCAGTACAGAGAGAGCAAAAGCAGCAGCTGAAAAGAAATGCTCAGTAGAGAGAAGCAAAAGCCAGCAGTTGAAAACTTAATGCTCAGTAGAGAGAGCAAAAGCATCAGCTTGAAAATAAATGCGCTCAGTAGAGAGGAGCAAAAGCAGCAGCTCTAACAAATTGGTCTCAGCAAGAGCAGAGCAAAAGCAGCTAGCTGAAACAGATGCTCAGTAGAGAGAGCAAAAGCAAGCAGTTGAAAACAAATAGCTCAGAAGAGAGAGCAAAAACGCATCGGCTGAAAATTAAAAAAAAAAAAAAAAAATGCTCAGTAGAGAGAGCAAAAAAGGCATCAGCTTAAACAAATGCCTCAGTAGAGAGAGCAAAAGCAGCAGTTGAAACAAATGCCTTCATTAGAGAGAGGCAAAAAGGCAGACAGATTAAAACAAAATGTCAGTAGAGAGAGGAAAAACGCAGCAAAGCTGAAAACAAATTGCTCAGTAGATGAAAGCAAAAGCAGCAGTTGAAACCAAATGCACTCAGTAGAGAGAGGCGAAAAAGGCAGCAGCTGAAATAAATGCTCCAATAGAGAGAGCAAAAAGCAGCAGTTGAAATAAATGCTTCAATATAGAGAAAGCAAAAGCAGCAGTTGAACAAAAGCTCCCAGTAGAGAGAGCAAAAGCCAGCAGCTAAAAACAACTGGTAAACTAGATTGTGAGCAAAAACAGCAGCTGAAACAATAAATGCTCCAATAAAGAGAGCAAAAGCAGCTAGCTGAAACAAATGCTCAATAGAGAAAGGAAAAAAGCAGCAGCTGAAACAAATGCTCAGTAGAGAGAGAAAAAGCAAAAGCAGATCAAAACAAACAATGTTCAGTAGAGAGAGCAAAAAGCAAGCCAAGTTGAAACAAATGCTCAGAAGAGAGAGCCAAAAGGCAATAGGTTTCTGAAAATAAAATGCTCAGTTAGAGAGAGCAAAAGCATTCAGTTAAACAAATGCTCAGTAAGAGAGAGCCCACAAAAGCACGCAGTTGAAACAAATGGCTCATTAGAGAGAGCAAAAGCAGCAAGAAATGAAACAAATGATCAGTAGAGCAGAGCAAACAGCAGCAGCTTGAAATAAAATGCTCAGAAGGAGAGAGCAAAAGCATCGGCAGAAATAAAGCTCAGTTAGAGAGAGAAAACGAAAATCAGCTAAAACAAAAGCCTCAGTAGAGAGAGAAAAGCAGCAGTTTGAAACAAATGCTCATTAGAGAGAGCAAAGCAGCAGAATTAAACAAATGCTCAGTAGAGAGAGAAAAAGCAGAGCTGAAATAAAATGCTTATTAAGAGAAAGCAAAAAAAGCAGCAGGTTGAATGCTCAGTAGAGAGAGCAAAAGCAGCAGCTGAAATAAATGCTCAAATAGAGAGAGCAAAAAGCAGCAGTTGAAAACAAATTGCTCAATATAGAAAGCAAAAAGCAGCAAGTTGAAACAAATGCTCAGTAGAGAGAGCAAAGCAGCCAGCTAAAACAAAGGTAAATAGAAAAATGGAGCAAAAAAAAGCAGCTGAAAACAAATGCTCAATAAAGGAGAGCAAAAAAGCAGCAGCTGGAAAACAAAGCTCAATAGAGAAAGGCAAAAGCAGCAGGCTGAAAAAAAAACAAATGCTCAGTAGAGAGAGCAAAAGCAGCAGCTCAAACAAATGTTCAGTAGAGAGAGCAAAAGCAGCATCTGAAACAAATGCTCAATAGAGAAATCAAAAGCAGCAGCTGAAACCAATGGTAAATAGACAGGGCAAAAGTAGCAACTGAAACCAATGGTAAATAGAGAGAGGAAAAGCTGCAGCTAAAACAAATGCTCAGTTGAGAAAGCAAAAGCAGCAGCTGAAACAAATGCTCAGGAGAGAGAGCAAAAGCGCAGCTGAAACAAATGCTCAATAAAGAGAGCAAAAGCAGCAGCTGAAACAAATGCTCAGTAGAGAAAGCAAAAGCAGCAGCTCAAACAAATGCTCAATAGAGAAGGCAAAAGGAGCAGGTGAAACAAATGCTCAGTAGAGAGAGCAAAAGCAGCAGTTGAAACAAATGCTCAGTAGAGAGAGCAAAAGCAGCAGCTGAAACAAATGCTCAATAGAGAAAGCAAAAGCAGCAGCTGAAACAAATGCTCAGTAGAGAGAGTAAAAGCAGCAGCTGAAACAAATGCTCAATATAGAAAGCAAAAGCAGCAGCTGTAACAAATGCTCATTAGAGAGAGCAAAAGCAGCAGCTGAAACCAATGGTAAATAGACAGGGCAAAAGTAGCAGCTGAAACAAATGCTCAATAGAGAAAGCAAAAAAGCAGCAGCTGAAACAAAATGATCGATAGAGAAAGCAAAAAAGCAGCCAGCAGACTAACAAAATGCTCAATAGAGAGAGCAAAAGCAGCAGATGAAACAAATGCTCAATATAGAGAGCAAAAGCAGCAGCTGAAACAAATGCTCAGTAGAAAAAGCAAAAGCAGCAGCTGAAATAAATGCTCAGTAGAGAGAGCAAAAGCAGCAGCTGAAACAAATGCTCAGTAGAGAGAGCAAAAGCAGCAGTTGAAACAAATGCTCAGTAGAGAGAGCAAAAGCAGCAGTTGAAACAAATGCTCAGTAGAGAGAGCAAAAGCAGCAGCTGAAACAAATAGTCAGTAGAGAGAGCAAAACCAGCAGCTAAAATAAATGCTCAGTAGAGAGAGAAAAAGCAGCAATTGAAAGAAATGCTCAGTAGAGAGAGTAAAAGCAGCAGCTGAAAGAAATGCTCAGTAGAGAGAGTAAAAGCAGCAGCTGAAATAAATGCTCAGTAGAGAGAGCAAAAGCAGCAGTTGAAACAAATGCTCAGTAGAGAGAGTAAAAGCAGCAGCTGAAACAAATGCTCATTAGAGAAAGCAAAAGCGCGTTGAAACCAAATGTCAGTAGAGATAGAAAAAGCAAGGCAGTTGAAAACAAATGTCAGTAGGAGAGAGCAAAAGAACAGCTGAAACAAATGCTCAATAGAGAAAGGCAAAAGCATTCAGCTTAAAAAAACAAATCTCAGTAGGAGAAGCAAAAGCAGCAGCTGAAATCAATTGCTCATTAGAGAGAGCAAAAGAGCAGTTGAAACAAATGCTCCAGTAGAGAGAGCAAAAGGGAAAAAGGCCAGCTTAAACCAAATGCTCATAAGAAGCAAAGCTCAAAGCTTTTAAACAAATGCTCATAGAGAGAGCCAAAAGCAGCCGCTGAAATCAAATGCTCAGTTAGAGAGAGCAAAAGCATCAGTTGAACACATGCTCAGTAGAGATAGGAAAATCGCAGCTGAAATAAATGCTTCATTAGAGAGAAGCCAAAAGCAGCAGCTTGATAAACAAATTGCCTCAAGTTAGAGAGAGCAAAAGCAGCAGCTGAAAACAAATGCTTCATTAGAGAAGAGTAAAAGCAGCAAAAGTTATACAATTGCTCAACTAGAGAGAGCAAAAGAGCAAAGCTTGAAAACAAAATGCTCCTTAGAGAGACAAAAGCATCAACTGAAATAATGCTCCTTAGAGAGAGCCCAAAAGCATCAACTGAAACAAAAAAAATGCGCGTTAGAGAGAAGCCAAAAGGCAGCAGCTGTAATAAATGCTCATAGAGAGAGCCAAAAAGCAGCAGTTTGAAAATAAAATGCTCAGTAGAGAGAGCAAAAAGCAGCAGCTGAACAAATGCTCAGTAGAGAGGGGGAGAAAAAGTAGCAGCTGAAACAAATCTCAGTTAGCAGAGAGCACAAGTAGCAGCTGAAACAAATGCCCAATAGAGATGAGCAAAAGCAGCAGCTGAAACAAATGCTAATTAGAGAGAGCAAAAAGTAACAGCTGAAACAAATGCTCATTTAGGGAGAGCAAAAAGCAGCAGCTGAAAACAAATGTCATTTAGGGAGAGCAAAAGTAGCAGCTGAAACAAATGCCCAATAGAGAGAGAAAAGCAGCAGCTGACCAAATGTAAGTAGAGAGGCGAGGGAAAAGTAGCAGCTGGAAACAAAATTTCTCAGTAGAGACAAGCAAAAGCCAGCA
>NC_087217.1:34898715-34906215 GCF_015104395.2 Macrobrachium nipponense | reverse complement strand
GGCTGTTGCCCGGGACACAATCCGAGTGGAGTGGATCCTGAAGCATAGACCAATGGATGACTCACCTCTTCCTTCTTACCTGGTTCTCTCTTTCTCTCGCTCTGTTCACCTTTCCTCTTTCAGCTATTCGTTCTTCCCCTTGCATTTGGTCCTTCGATTCATTCTACCCAACTATATCATCTTCAGTTCTATTATTCTCGTTCACCACATTGGTTCACACTCTTTTTCCTTTTAACTAGACAGACTCTTTTCCCCCTTTGTCTTTGGTGTTTCGTATTATGCTTGTCATCTTTGCGTCTACCCTATCTATTCATTTTGCTTCTTCACAATTGATCAGGTATAATAATACCGTCCTTCCAAATTTGTGATTTTGATATTCTCCTTTACTGCGTGCGCGAGGAACGTTTTTTCTTTTTATCATTCTTATTTGACCCTTTTTATTTGATTATTCTTCGTCTCGATTCTGTTCTTTCTTCTTCCCGTCTCTATTTGAAGAATCGCCGGTGCAGATCACGTCCTTGTAGTTTATGGATGGCCTCATCTACTGGAACTAGTTTATAAGCACTACTTAGATCGAATTTGGCAATAGCCCCATTAAGTCTTTTAATCGATTTATGGCCCACAGCTATGAATGAGAGAGAGAGAGAGAGAGAGAGAGAGAGAGAGAGAGAGAGAGAGTAATTTATTGTAAATAAATTTGATCAAACGCATAGTTATCTTTCATATTTTTATGGTTCACATATTGCAGTAACCCGTAGGTTCTAAAACCGGGTCATCTGGCTTGACCACTGATAAAGTTGAAATCTGTAATCGAAGATAATCAAATGTAGTCTCGGCGACAGTAACGCTTTCACAAGTGAGTCTTACGTAAATGATGATTTCTTGTTTTTCATTCAGCCTTTAAATTGTGATACGAGAATTTCCCATCGTAAACATCGCCCCTTATCAATTTTGCAATGAACGGAGTATTCGTCTTCCGTGTATGTATTCGGAGCAATAACTAATATCTCATTCAGTTTTGCATCCTGATGTCTTATTTCTTTCCCCCATCAATTTGCTCATTTCAGTCAACATCCCTTATTTTCCCTCTCTCCCTCCCTACTTCCTTCCCCCGCTCCCCCCCCCCCCCCCCCCAGCGGTTGTGTTTGTGTCTCCTGAAGCGGGTGGAAGCGTGGCCTATCTGTGCGGGCTAATGCTAAGATAATACATGCATAACCAATCTCCCCCAGCTCAGCTCACACCAATACTCCAACGGTGTGGGTGCCGGCCGTCAATTCTCCAACTCTATGGTTGCAACGTGTGTCTTTATCACCCCACTTTATATGAGACCCCAGCTCTCCGCCAGCTCACTTCCCTGCTTGATTAAAGCTCAGATAAACCCCCGTGACTGTAAAAATAACGCTTAGAGGCTATTTTTACAAACAATGTCGATCCTGAAGGCGCTAAGCATTTTCCAATCATGTGTAACTTGTTCACACCATGATAAAAGGGAGAAATCGATTAGGCCCTTCCCCTCGGGCGTGATTGGCCGAAGGTGGGTGGAGGGCGCGAGGCGATTGGTCGGCGGGTGGAAGTGGGCGGAGTCAGGTATGATCCCGGCTGCTCACTGACACGGTGTTATGATTGTAACAAGAGGCATGGATGATTCTTGTTATATTTCATTCTGGCATGATCGCTGTCGGCGCTAACACCTGCAGCGAGAGGGAGGGAGACACACCACCACTCTCACTCACACCGTCGAACCCCTTTAAGGACTCGTTTCGTACACGTTTTCGGACACGCTCGTGGTACGAGCGCCCCTTCGGACGGCCACTTTACGAGTTAATGTGCGAGATGTTGGAAGACGAAGTCATGTGTTAGACTATACGGAGAGGACTTTGCCAGTTTAAAAATAAACCTTCCCGCGCTCACGAGAGAGTGAGAGAAAGAGAGAGAGAGAGATTACTAGTTCAAAGTGACTTACGGAACTCAAGACGGAAAGAAGACCCCAGGCATTTTCTCTCTTTTTTTTTTTTCATTTGTTTTTTTTTCTCTCTCTTTTATTCTAGTGATGCACGCAGGAGAGCATTAAAAGTAATCCGCATCGTAAACGGAGACGAAAGGCGAGCAAAAAGCGAGTGGTTAACTGAACCGAGGGAAAGAGTGGTAACGCACAAAAAAGTGAGTCTAAATTGAATACGCGCGGCTGCCCTTCATCACACCATAAACCAGCTCAATGGTCGGGCGGTAAAAAAAGTTTCGTAATAACTTCGTAGTTACTCATTTGTTTATGGGATAAGTGAGGACACGTAGGGCCCATCTGGAACGACCTTTTACCGTAACTAAACATAACAAGAGTTTGACACGGGCGAAATTTTTCCCTTCCCCCACTGTGTGTGGGCGTGGTGATAGCTGTGGCCCGGAGGGAAGTGTTCTGTGACTGAACAGGTGGGCGTGGCTGGAATATTTTCTAATTACCCGAGACTTTGCCTTGGAGCGCCTCAAGTCATTAGGTGCCGCGAGCTGGTAATGACGACCGTTTGAGCGCCGCAAAGGGCGCCAACTTTGGCAAAATATGAACCCATGAAATGTCTTGTTTTTATCCTGCATCGCACATCGTTGACTATATAGGTGTAAGGTCGACGACGGCGACGACCTTTCTTCCCGGGTCGTCTTCATAGGTACAAAATAAAAATAGGATCTTTAGACTGAAAACGGACCTCGAGTCTTGGGGGACTTGAACAGCTGTTGTTCCGCCCTGAGATCGCAGAAGTCTTGTCGCAACTTCCCGAAGAATCGCTGCATAACATGACATTCATTTTTGCTCCTGTGGAGACTTATTTGTACATTATACTTAGTTCTGAAGCATTTTGAAATGTGGACGCATGATGTAAATGGACAGGAAACGTGAGAAATTCGATAATCATCATTTGTGAACAAAAAAGGGAACATTATATATATAAAAAAATAAACTTGACTGAAGACTGATTTCCATTGTGGACGCTTTGATAGAATCATATTTGTAGAAGAGCATCCGATTACCGTGGGCGTCAGCACCCTAAAGCCCTCTTCCGGTGGTGCGGGCGTGGGGGACATCCTCTGGGCCAGAGGAATCTTCATCATCTGGGCGTAAGGACCTGATCGAAGGGGCGCCATGGGGGAGGCGAGAAGTGGGAGAGGAGGAGAGGTCCATCTGCCAGGACTCAACTATCTACATCCCGTCCACGTCCTGTCCCAGCTATCCCGCCCGATCCCGCTGCCTATGGGCGTCTCGCCTTTCGGCCTGGCCCACGCCTTCGCGCCCACGCTGCCGCCCACGCCACCGCTTCCTCATGCTCTAAAAATGATGAGCGGGGGGATGGGGGGCATGTATTCGTGGGGCTTCAATCTCCAGGGCCCCATGATGTCCCCTCTTCGACCAGGCGGCCCCCTGGGGAGGAGTCTCGCCTCTCCCGAACGACAGCTCGACCTTAGGAATGACGATGGTAAAGGTGAGGGGGAGGGAGGGACACCACAGTGGGGGGGGGGGGGGGGGAGAGAGAGAGAGAGAGAGAGAGAGTGTGTGTGTGTGTTTTAGTGGATTTGAAGACGGATTTTTTTTTTTTTTTATTACCTGGAAGTGATAGCTGATGCTTGTTTGGGGGAGTGTGTGTGTTCGTGTGTGTGTGTGTGTGTGTGCCCTTAAGTACGAGCGTATTTATGATCTGTGAATGTCATTTCTTAGTTTTATGTGTGACTGTCTATCTCTGATATTTACCAATTGCCTATAACAATTAGTGCTGTTATGAAATGTTTTTTTCCCTTACAGAAATAGCGCTTGTAAATCCTTTAACAGCTGTAATTGGTTCTAAAATGAAACAAGAAAGTGAAAAGATACCGAATAGTCCTGCTGAATTCACAATCCGATTTTATTAGGCATAGCTACTATTTTTTCGTGGAAGTCTCAATGACTTTTGGCCTCCACGAAGTCATTTTGGATTTTTCTTTTTGTATGAGAATATAAAAGGGACTGTCCAATATGCTACATCTCGTGGTCGAGGACTTAGAAAATTGGCTTAATTTGGCGGTTCTGTAGTTAAATCATATTTAAAATGAAAGCTGCGATTGTAAGAATTCTAAATATTATCATTCCTGCTTAATGATGCACGAGAGACATCCTACCATAAACAATAACTAGATAAATTCGAGAAATCCGAAATTTTCTAAAATGATAAATCAACATTTTACCAAATATTTCCCAAGACCTCTTCATCCGTGAAAGGAAAGGAATAAATACACAATATCATACATGGTTGCTTCAAGTGAGGATTCTGCAGAATTAATATTTTGTCAGTAAATCTTTTTTCATCTATGGGCAAATTATTATTATTGTTTTTGTTATTATTATTATTATTATTATTATTATTATTATTATTATTATTATTATTATTATTATTATTTTTATTATTATTATTTTATTATTATTATTATTGTTGTTCAGAAGATTAAACCTAACCATATGGAACAATCCCACAAGGGCCATTGACTTGAAGTTCAAGCTTCCAATGAATATGGTGTTCATTATGAACAAGTAAGACTCGGCAATGGGAAATACAGAAAGAAGAGGCCCCATTTAGTAAAAATGTAAAAAAAATGATTAAATTAACAAATTGTTAAAATGTATTAAAATGCAAGAATAGTATTAGGGTATAATGTATTGCACCTTCGCTTGTACTTCTAAAGTTCCAATTGCACGAACTTCAGAAGTTCAACACACACATAATAAGGTGAGGTGAAAATTTTAAGCTACACTGTTTGTTTTCCTTTAGGCTTTTTCAAGTGAGGATAATTCTCTTATTCGGAAGTAAACAAGCCTAATTTAGCTTTAGATTTCTTCTACCCGTTGTTATCTTTGTAAAACTGGTTAACTTTTGTCTTTGAAAGACTTGAGGTCCACTCAACAATAGGGAGCTTTCCTAACCTCTATGAAGAGGTCTTACGCGCCAATGACCTCCTTGCTGAGGAAGCTAATCATTCTTCAACATGGATTCGTAACGTTATTGAAAACTTCACCAGTTTCTGTATCGGAGCTTATCAGCTAATGCGTCCATGAGTATACAGTGTGTACCAAAATTTACATCTTTCCTTGACAGACCAAATGGGGAAAGAATGAGTCGGAACGTAAAGTTAATTAATGAGATTTTTTTTTCCACTGTTCTTTTTTTAATTTTTTTAAGACGGGTGACGGAAAAGTCGGTAATTAACTCGGTTCCTTAACTTTGATTTAATTAAGAAACTGTTTCTTGCCTGATTCAGTTGTAAAAGGATTCATTTTATTCTCGACAGAGGTCTTCCACATTCTGAGTAATGATGGAGTCAAATTAATGGGAAGATGAGAATGAAAACTTGAAACCAAAGTTGAACTTCTCCCTTTTCAATGGAGGTTGAGCCCAAGGAATAGTTTCTCGGTCATAACCTTTATATGATAACGGAAAGAGCGTTTTGTATATGTTGGAGTACTGCGTTATACTGAAAAACCGTCATCGAAACATAAATGCCACGGCAGATTATGGCACATAAAAAAGGAAATGAAAATTTTAAAAGATTGAGTGCCATGCCAGAGACGAGAAAAAGAAGCAGAAATATAGTAGAAAGAAATAAAAGTAAAATATGAGAATTTGAAAATGCCTTACAAAGCGGCGCTCAGCGGACAATCGTCCTTGCAGCGAATAGAAGAAATCTTCATACTGTCGCAAAACGAAAGAACTGAAATTCAGTAAAAAAAAAAAAAAAAAAAAAAAAAAAAAAGACATTTACTGAAGGAAAACACAGAAACCAAATAATCTAATAGAAGAAAGACCTATATTACAAATGAGTGATAGTGAGAACTTGGAACTTCAAAATATAAACATGAAAGGAGTAAAGAAGAAAAAAATAATAGAAACTGTATAGCCACATGAATTCCCAAATGGCCCCTCATACATCAGCAGGTAAGTGTGGTAAAGGACCTGTTAGTTCTGATTTATATCTAGATCTATCCATGAAATTGCTATAGATCTCTCTAGATATTAGCGGCTGAGGAACCAATGGTCATCGGCGGCAAAAGAATAGAAGTTGGTCCTTCAGCTAAAAAGTGGACCAGATCATCTTAATGATGCAGAATGCAACTGACTTACGCATCGTAAAGCGATCTCACGTCATCCCCAGTTCGACGGTGTCACGATGGTTCAGAGGGGAAGGGAAGGGAAGGCATCTTGTGAGGGGAGGGACTTCATTCAGAAGTCTTATTTGCTCCGTTTTGGAATACTGGCTCAGGGAAGTGTCACCTACTTTGAAATATTGCTTTCTTGAAAACGATGAAGTAACGAAGGGTTTACGAATAACGTGAATATTTTCCCCGATTCATTTTATCGTCTTCACGATGATGCCACCTATTCCCATAATTGTATGGTCGGTTGAATACTATAAAACGGTTTACAATGACGTGAGTCACCGAAGCGATGTGGAGTAGATTAAAAACCCTCACAGAAAAGATCATAGCGCAGAAAACGGTCCATGGGTGGCGGCCGCACTCAATTGCTTCAATATCGTTCGCGAAGGAATGAACAAGCGACCATAAGATCAGTCGTTTCGCTGCTGAAATTCAATTAACAGAGGACGATGAGCGAGTTATCTTTCGAATAAAGCGCTTAGGATCATACCTGTGAATCAGGCAGATAATGGCCGGCTGTTATCGCAAAATAATGACGCGTTATTAGAGGATCCTGAGCGATATTAGGGGCGATAAAGTCTGCGGCGAAAAGGCCTCTCGATACGTAATCTAATTGCGGAGCATCCATCCGACGACTCTCTATCAGGCCTTTGGCGAGGGGCTGGTACGGTTTTTTTTTTTTTTTTTTTTTTTTTTTTTTTTTTTTTTTTTTTTTATTTTTTTTTTTTTTTTTTTTTTTTTTTTTTTTTTTTTTTTTTGTGGGGGGGGATGGGTGGTGGGCTCATCTGTAACAGATGCTTTACGTCTATGCCTGCGAATTCTGAAGCCATTTGCAGATTCTTTCTCTAGAAGCTACAAAAGTTAAATATGTGAACAAGAGCTGATATATCACGCACATAAGAGGACAGAAACGAAGCAAAAGTATAGAAAGGGCATCAGAATAAAGGCCGCCCATTTACTGCAAAGTGAGTAAACCAAACACGTATCGCTCAACAGATGAAAAGGCAGCAGAAATAAATAATCCGGAGCACATCGTTTCTGTATTTACATTCAGTTATATTGCCACCTTAAAACCGAGTCGGACATGGTCGCTGCGGCCGTCATTCCTATACTTACCTGGTCATCTTTTACAGGACTGTTCCCAGTGGGGTTCACGTAGTACTTACCTACTATATCCTTTATGTGGCAGAGTAGCACATCATTGTGAATTGAAGTCATATCCCACGTTAACGATCTTGCGTGTCAACAGAAGGAAATGAGGCACAATGTATCAGAACAGGAAAAAACTGACGACAAGAAGATGAGGGAAAAGGTCAACAAACTTATTTATC
>NC_087217.1:34853715-34888715 GCF_015104395.2 Macrobrachium nipponense | reverse complement strand
ACTGCTAGCATTGACTTTCGTTTTGTTTATTTCATTAGTTTATAATACCTCATTAGGCAATTATCGCCTCATGAAAAAGAATTCGTGATGCTGTAGAGGTTAGAAAATAATAACTTTTCTTCAATTTATACCCACAGATAATTAAAATCATAACATTATAACACATGAATAATAGATATGTTCAGAGAATGAAAATGCTCTTACAAATAAAAAAACAAATTACTATAAACTAGTGAGCTACAAATTCCATGCTGTTTAGACTTAATCCGTTTTTAGAATAAGTTCAGTTTTACTTCAGTAGCATACAAATGGAGATTTTATGAGCAGAAAATCCCACATTTAACAAGATAAATCAGCAAAGAGGTGTTTAAATTGTGCATATATTTACTACGGATGGGGACGCGGGCAGTGTTTAAAAATCCTACAGAACTTTACATAGAACGAATGATACTCAGGTAACAGATTTGCTCAATTAATATAAGAAGCAATTCTATAGAGTTTCCTTGACAGAGAATATGCTGGACAGTAATCAACACCAGACTCTAAGCGTTAGGAGCAAAGGCGGCCAGAAAGCTACTCTCGAGCCTGACGCTTATGACCACTCCATACATGCAATGGTGAAGAAGGCAGGCTCCGATGCACGATATGTGGCCTTTGTCAAAAAAGAAAAAAAGTAAAGAAATAAATAGAATAAATTAAAAATAAACAAGCAAATAAAAAACAATAATTTAAGGCATTCGATTTACAAAATAAAGATCCATAATACCACTGAGGTCCAAACATGTAAAATAAAGTTTCCACAGTTAAAGAATAAAGTATCTAAAGCACATTTAGAAAAATGTTCTTTGTACGACGTGATACACATTTGCACTTGTATTATGAATGAAACTAAATTTAAATAAAATTTTTGCTATGCTGTTCTTGAAATTAAAACTTAATGGAGAACCCTTTCTTGACTAAAAATCATCGCGAGCAGGGTAGAGCATTAAAATACGTAGATATGTGCATCAAAATAAGTACATAATTATGTAATATAACTTAACAGGCTTCGTAGAAAACTAGAAATTTATATCAAATGAATTCAATCACCACGCTTCCGATCTTTTAGCTAAAATCAAATTTTTTTTCTAGATTTAATCGAATTAAAGAAAAATCGGAACACATCAGTGCCAATCCGCGCATTGGTGACATTGCGACATTATGGAAATTTCCTGACGTCCGCCGTCGCGTCCCCCCCTGATGCGGAGGTGGAGGTGACACCCAGAAAGGCCTTTCAGCGTTCCCTTTCACGCTCTCGTTGGCTGTAGTACTAGAACACGCTTCACCTGCCGCTCTCGCGTATAGCTATACACCATACAGATCAGAGTCACTGATACAGATGAGGCCATGTTTCAAAAATCAGACTCTCGCTTCCTATACGAACTGTTGTAAATTGCCTTCTCGCTAAGTTTCCGGATTTTTAGTCTTTTGCTTCCAGTCTCTAAAAGGTAACTTTTGCTAACGTAAATCTCAGCTATATCATCACTGAACATATTTCAGATGATGTGATTCGCATGGAGATTATATACATACATACATACATACATATATATATATATATATATATATAGATATATATATATATATATATATATATATATATATATATATATATATATATATATGTATATATATATATATATATATATATATATATATATATATATATATGTGCACATTACGTATGTATGTATTTATGTATGCATGTATATTATATATATATATCTATATATATATATATATATATATATATATATATATATATATATATATATATATATATATATATGTGTGTGTGTGTGTGTGTGTGTGTGTGTGTGTGTGGATATGCATGCATATATATATTTTATTTATTATACACAGAAATGCATACAGATAAATATTTTTTGTAGGCCCGTGGTTCCTTTTTCTGACATATAGACACATGTACATGAAAATATTCATAGAGGTATGTGCTCCTGTATGTATTTTGGAGTATGATTGCGAGACACTGCTCACAAAATGGTATCCGCGACAAATGTAGTATTATCCAAGAGGTCTCCTCTTTTAAAAATTCTGCGTTCAGTACAGAAGTGATTTTTCGCTGATATTTTCGGTGGGACCCAAAAGCAGACTGCGACGTCGATTCTTCCACCTTCATTGCTGTCTGTTCCTATTCCTTCACTGTCAATACATCAGGAGCACCTGGGGTGAAATGCTATTGGGCTGAAGTGAATGGCCTGTGGTTCCCCAGGTGAGGCAGTCGGCAGAGGGGCTTAATAGCGGGCAATTTAGAGTAAACATAATCATGCGGAAGCGATAGCCATCGCCAGCCATCTACCCCGTGGCTGGAGGGCGAGCGGGCGTCATCTCCACCAATCATATTGCCAATAGAAGGTGACGGATGTTCCGAATGGAGGATATGAAGTTGTTCCTCGCCCTCACGAGGCTCATTGAGGATCCGCAAGAAGCGAGGAAGTTGTCACTTGTGTCGCCATTTCCAGGCAGAAAGAGTGAGAGGTTTTGTCCTCATTTCATTTTCCTTCTTCGCCAAATAGCCAGACTCTCCGGACGTCGATAGACATCACCGTAACTTTCACATCCCATTAACAGGATTGCTTAGCAGTGGACGGCGTTAGCATCGAGGGAATGAAGGAAGGAGAACGGAAGCGCCGAGTGGAACGATCAACCGAGGGATTGAAATGAACCGTTAGTTTGAATTAAGAAAGAAAATGAATAGTTATACTGATCGTGGTTCTTACCACCAACAGTTTGAAAAAGACGCGTTTGCAAACTAAGGAGCAAAATGAAAATTTAGAAATGCAAATCGTGGCCCCTGGTTTTCTATGTAGAGCCGCGAAAGAACACAATCGTAAAAGAAAGCAAACTACAGCGATGACGCGCCAAGCCCAGCCATGAAGGAAATCAGTCATCGAGAATTAAGTGAATGTATTTTCGGTAGGCAACAAAAGCCCTCAATCAATCAAGAGCCACAATGAAGCACCTATATATCCTTAGCGTGCGAGAAAAGGCCTCGTCTAAGCGTTTGGTTCTCAATATACCCACTAAGACAAATAGCGTTGCGGGTAATTATAGGCGCAAAAGGGAGATGTTGTCATGAATGATATATACTATGTATACAAGAAAATTGTTCTTCTCACCCTGAAGAGCTCCTTTTCCATACAGTGAATTATATCGGCCATTCACAATGGGGATTTTGAAGCCCATTTGCGCCGTTTAGAAACTGGAATTCGAAGCTTTCCGCCGATCATAACAAAGGAGAGCTCTAACCGTCATATTTATTCCGACAAGGCTCGTTCCGTGAAAGGACAATGGGAGAAATATTTATGATATTCAGATTTGCATTTATAAAGACATATATAACTCATGTGTAGGTATTCAAGATAATAGTGACCAGATCTGCCTTATTTTATTGCTGATTGCAGGACCATAAATATGCAAAGTGGCATTTCACTGCCAAGCTTTCGGCCATTCAAAATCACATAGAAATATTCGAACATCGCCGAAATGATTCTGAAGCCTGTGTCGAAATTGGTTCTTTATAATAAAGAAATAAAAGGATCTAAAGGTACCTCCACCCGACCTTCAAGTAGGATAACCATCGTCAAATTCAAATGGCGAATGGATGAGGGAGGACAGTGTATGATCGTGTAAGGAATATGTCCCTCAGAAAAATCCAAGGAGCCAGGCTGAGGCCGTTGCGAAAGAAAACTGATAAATTCCATTTTCAATTATAAAAGTATTACGCACCCATCCATTACTGTGCATTATATTTTCAAACCTATATTCCTTATATACTATTGCAAGTACACGGAAATGACAAAAATATTTGCCAGTGAAATAATCTGATAGCAGAGAGGCGATGTTGACCATTGTCGCAATGGCTATGATGTACGGTACAACTCAGAAAAATACGGTTCAATTTTATGGCTTTCCGAGATAACCCTAATAGCAAATAATCGGTTATTTGGACGGTAATGACCTTGGGACAAATGTCTCACGTAAACTGTGAGGTATGGGGGTCGCATTCGCATAACTAAACTAATTTCCTACAAAATGAATCATATCCTGACACAACTTTACGAAGGAGATCGACTCGATATTAACGTGAGGAGTGAGAACATTAAACAATTTTATTGCAATTTTAAGGTACAACGTTTTATTTTCATGATTTAGACCCATTAGTAAAATACAGTATTTATGGACTCTAGGCTAGACCTTTCGCGCTCTGGGAATTTAGCGAGCGTCACATAAAGAGCATTTAGGAGCCTGAGGGAAAACAGTAGTTGGATTTTAAAATGACTGCTGTCGTCGTGATTAAGTGAACAAAGTTTATGGAAATTATCGGCGAGACGTCTCGTTTGGAACAGACGGCCTCACTTGTACCTTCACACGGAATTTTACCAAATGTGAAAATAATTTATCCAAAGTGGTTTATAACCAAATTATGAACCACACCGATATCCACACATTACATGCACATCTATTCAAATGGGGAATATGCAGATGATTTGAGAATTATGACGTTTCTTTCATTTTTGTTTGTAGTTAATTATGTTATTTGCTAAAAAAAAAAAATTAAAATGAAAATACTTTAACATCGAAACTGGCTTAAGAATTATAGGCCGTTGCATGAATACATGAAACTTTAAAGAAGTCAACGAATGTGTGCCCGCGAATATTTATCTTTCGATCATTTCTTCACCGTTCAGGACTAATATCGTTCTTAAACGTCTCTCGTTGCTCTGCTCCACCTTCTTCCACTCTTACGGGCATATTAATATTAGGACATTTGATTAGCATTTCAAGGGTTTCAAATGAAATGTGCGTATATTTTGAATAATAATAACAATGATAATAATATTAATAATAATAACAGTGGCGACTTAAAAGGTTTCTCACCTTCCAAGCTTCACTGATATAACCATTAGGAATTTCCTTCTCTTGCGAAAGCATCGGCCTTTTCCGATTTTCAAGTTTCGTTGTAAGAAGAAAGGGGTCAGTCGTCAGTTAAATATTCTGGTCTTCATTTTGTTAAATCCTCAGATATATAATAGTTCCAGATACAAAATTATATTGATTTCGTGCTGTAAAAATATTCAGTTTGTTGATAAATAAAAGCTTGAGATGTATACATACTCGTATAATGGAAAAATGTAACTTCATAGAATGACTTGAGACTTGAGGTTTGTAAAAAGATTTTAGTGTGCTGTCATTATAATAAATGTGAATATAGCCTTCAAGCATCATATTCTGGGAGAACCATTAATGCTAAAGCATTATCCTTTCGCATTAAAACCTCATCTAGAGGTACAATTTCAAACTGATATTTTCCAAAACACGGATCCTCTCTCTTCTCCTTTCTCTGACCGACGAAACTACTCGACTTAGATGTCAGAAATGGAAGGACAGCAACATAACGATTGTTCATGAAAAGAAAAAATATTTGATGAGACATCTGTTCTGACAGAGAGAATCTGAATGTACAATGTGAACAGTACTATTACACGGATAAAACGGGAGTGAAACCTATAAATATGCATAACAATTTATGCAGTGTATTTCAAAGGGAATGACACGAATGCATCAAAGAGAACCAAGAGGTAGTGTCTCAAATTGTCGTGATAAGCATCTCGGCCTTTGACGTCTTGTATTTGAAAAGAAAATCTAACCGGAGTCCAGTTTCATTTTGAGACTACAATGAGAACGTGGCAGCAACTCCGGAAGACCTTCTTTTACGGCAATCATCGGTTCATGCTGGGAAATAGCGAAGGCAATTTGGAAATCAACGGGTCCTGATGGAAAATATGAGATATTGCATGTGCCCTGGAATGAGTATAAACCCAAACCCATAAACAATGCAGATAAACAATCAACCCGATAGTAAATTTCATCAGTAATAACAGTGCGATACTGACAAAAAGTCAATTTGCCACAATATTTCACAACTGTCAGGGCCTCATTTATTTTTGTTTATCCCGGTCGGGGGAAAACACATGATTTTCGCTGTAAGTGCCGCGTTGGACCGGAAATGCAGAGCGCTATTTCCATATAAAAGAAAGAAAGAGATAAAAGGAATAACAGGACACCGTCACCATGATAGAAGAAATTGCTGAAGAAAAGCTAGTACAATCACACACAAACACACACATCTATATATATGTATATTCTATCTACCTATATTTATTATCTCTACTATCTATATATATATAACATACATAATATAATATGTATATATAATACCACACACACACCACACACTACCACCACACACACACACACACATATATATATATATATATATATATATATATATATATATATATATATATATATCCCTTCCCACAGTTATCCCTACACTAAAGGGTTGGTTGCCTGATGTGCGTTTCCTTACATCAGGCATGGTTTATTATTTGGCAAAAGGGTTTTTACGACCGCGTGCCCTTGCTGTCATCAACCACAATTATTGGCGGTGGGCCTCGCCTTTGAGTAAAAAGTCACAGGCAAGGCAGCAGTTTCCACTGTTATTGGCGGTGGGCCGAGCATTTTACTAAAATAGTAAGACTGAAAGGCAGCAGCTGTCCTTTTAGTCACCTTTTACGACGCCTCTACCACAGGGTAGATATATAATATATAACTTATATCATATATATATATATATATTATATATATATATATATATAATATATGTATATATATATAGCTCTCTCTCTCTCTCATATATATATATATATATATATATATTATATATATATATATATATATATATATATATATATATATATATATAAACAACTAATATTTATGTGTATAAGGCATTAGTTTATTGGATTTTATCTGCTATTTCGAAATAAATACTAAACTAAAAGCTCATGTAAAATTATTCAAATTTTATTCAGTAACTCAATATTTTCTAAATTACAGTAACTGTTTTTTATACTGATAACTAACTGGGTAGCTATTTTTTCATGAACTAGTGTTAAGAATAACAATAGTTATCAACGTAATATGAGCAAAATATTGCCTTAATAATGACTTTCACAACTATCGTAACACAGGACGCAAATACAACAGCATCATCGGCTGCTTAAGCAACATCAGTCTTTTTTTAATTTTTATTTATTTTTATTTGAAGCAAAGCATCCTACGGAACGAAGAAACAGAGACCAAGAATCATAAAGTGTCGGTGACCTTTGACGCTATTCGAGGCTAACTTGTTAATGATCTGGCATCCTGCTGGCTGTTTTATTTGTGTAATATTTATTGAGGTCATTACGAAACTTCAAAATTAAACGGAATTATGCGCATATATATTACGAAAGTACACATTCACCAAAGTTCCATTAATACACCGTTTTCACCATAATTATGCCATAGTACGGTATTAACCTGAAATGAAAATACTTCACATAACAATAATGAAAATAAATAAACGTGCCGAAGTTTCTTCGTCGCAATCGAGTTTTCTGTACAGCGTATAATGCTGTACGAAACTCTCAGCAACGGCCCATGAAACTCTTAGCCGCGGCCCGTTGGTGACCTGTGTTGTTGGCACCTATAGCAGTGCTAGACGCAGGATCATGACTAACTTTAACCGTAAATAAAATGAAATCTACTCAGGATAGAAGGCTGGAATCTGGTGTGTGATGAACTGGATTGGAGGGTGGATCATCAACATACCAATTTGCAGAGGACGGACGGACAAATAGCCACCTCAATAGTTTCTTTGACAGAAAACTAAAACGACACGTCCACTAATGGCAAGATAATATTAAATATTCCCGAAGGTAGACATTGGATCCCCATCGTCGGGGGACTCTGCTCATCAGCAGAGGGTTAGCAATCTTCTTCCTACCAAGGAAAGCTGCGAGGTGATAGTCTAGGATGTAATGAGAGGTATTCCTATACGTGCCTTAGACATCACCCAAGAATTATGAAAAGAAATCGAACCAGAAAACTCACTGACTTGTCAAGGATATATGACTCCAACCTAGATCTGAAGTTTAGTCTATCTTAGTTTTACCAGACCACTGAGCTGATTAACAGCTCTCTTGTAGGGCTGGCCCTAAGGATTAGATATTTTTGCGTGGCTAGGAACCAATTGGCCTCCTAGCAACGGGACCTACAGCTTATTGTGGGATCCGAACCACATTATATCGAGAAATGAATTTCTATCACCAGAAATAAACTCCTCTGACTCCGCGTTGGCCGAGCCGAGAATCGAACTTCAGACCACCGGACTGGTAGCCGAGTGCGGAAAACCACTCGTCCAACGGGGAACTACCTAGATCTGAAAACTAGGGTTCCTTGACTCAGCGGTTGGATTACCACAAGTGCTTCAAACTTCCACGCTAAAGGACACCGCAAGCGTCTGTGAATTGAACGACTTGTCATTATTGCCCAACAAGGTCTATCACCTATTTATAAATTAAATGAAAAATTATTTTAATATCCATGTGCCTTACTACAGGAGAAGTTCCAAGATCTACTTGGCTTTTAGCAAATGAACTTCAGTTACCTCCAATGTGACAAGCGCATGACCGTTAGCGAGAGTTAAAAAAAAAAAAAAAAAAAAATCATAACCACAAGCAGTCTCAGTAACCGTATCATTGTCATTATAAGAAGCATCTGAGGGATTTAGGAACAGGAAATCAAAAGTATGCTCGTGTGCTATGTTTTGCTCTCACACAATGCAATGACATATAAATGATCCTACGCTCAAACACATACTCCACACACGCACCCATTCACCCACTAGGTTTATACAGAAGGATATTCATATGTGTGCCAAGGAAAGGGACAATGGTGAGAAGTTTCCTTGATTACGTGTTTGTACAGAATAAATTGAAGAGGAAGTTGGTAGATGTAATGGTGGACTGCATGGTAGAATTTGGACTTGGATGGTAAGCATGATGACAGAAAGATTTGCTGAGGCAATAACGACGGTGTGTGGATTCAACGATGCAGTTATGTCACACGTTCCAAGAAGAAGAAGAGGAATAAGAAGAAAAGGCTTTACGGGCGCGCATAGACCTAAAAAATACTTTTACGACTGAATCGACAGAAAAAAAAAAAAATCCTTGATGGAAGCAAACTGTATTAGAATATGCACACGAGAGACAGTGAATTTGGTCTAAAAGTGGGTCTGAGACAAGTGTGCGTCATGTCTCCATGGCCTTTGTTTATCCGAATGAAGGAAGTATTGCGAACAGTCAGAGAAACGAAATGAGATGAAAGTACACAGTTATGGAGTAAGAAAAGGATTCATAAATGGGGCGTGCAATGTGTGTGTGTGTGTGTGATATACTGAGAGAATTATTACTTCAGTCGTACAGCGTCGATACATTGAACTAGAAACCCAGGACCAAGCAAACACGCTCATGCACTCTCAGCTATACGTATCTTTATGAGTGATTACATATTCATAGGTGTGTGTATATTACACAGTACGCGTGTAATCAAAATTACACACAGAATTCGAGTGTCTTCCGCCAGGCCGTGTGAACATTATCATCGATAATATCTCAAGGGTGAAGGAAAAAAGGAGCGAACACGTTTTCGCCGTCCCATGACCTGTTATTTAAGGAGGCAATTCCACGCTAGGCAGATTGTCAGCGCGACGTTGCAACACGTCGGT
The DNA here is from genome assembly GCF_015104395.2 of Macrobrachium nipponense. Taxonomy (NCBI): domain Eukaryota; kingdom Metazoa; phylum Arthropoda; class Malacostraca; order Decapoda; family Palaemonidae; genus Macrobrachium; species Macrobrachium nipponense. Next base: position 34,879,039 of record NC_087217.1, on the reverse strand, counting down.
TACTTCAAACACCCGAGGACGTCGGACGAACTCGCAACTGTTCCAGAGCTCAGCCAGCAGTGGCGGCAGAAGGCAGTTGAGGCTATTTTGTACTGCCTTCAGTTGATCAAATGATCTAATGTCCCTCGGCGTTTTGATCATAGAAAAGTATGTACCCGTGAAAAGGGATCATCTTGAATGCAACAATTACAAAATATGATAAAGCAGAAAGAATTTTCCATCCATGACTTCTGCACCCAATTCTCGACTTGCTCTAAAGGTCTATAAAGACATACATGAGTTACACTGTGTAATGAATTAAGCGAAATGTAAGCATATTTCCCCATTTATCAGCAGGTGTCTTCGTAGACTGGTTTTCTTAGTTCATTGTTTTTTTCTGTTTTAAAGAACTTTTAAAATAGGATAAATAATACTAAAATGGAATACCGTACCAAGAAGATTACGGTGTGAAAACTGGCACTTCTATAAATAACAACGATATACACACTGTTTCCTGTGTATACTACAGATAGGCTACGGACAATAAACTCCTCGTTTAGAGAAACCGTCATCCACTCCGGAGTCAACCTCTCTTCCCATCGGCTCACATGTATGTAGAACGAAGATACCTTGATCGGGGCGGTACTCACATTCATAGGATACAGGCCCGCCGTCTTGGCCTTTTCTTACGTTCCCGTCAATTTTGATAGTACTGATATATTGATAATATAGAGTTACGAAAAACTAAGAAAGTATACATGAAAAAAGGGGAAAAAATGTATTTTTCGGATCTGAAGAAATTGATCTGGGTTTTGCGAGGGTGGGTGGGTATGGGCCATTAAATATTTCAGATTCTGATTGTTTGCATGCCGCGCTTGAGCTCCTGAGAGAGAGAGAGAGAGAGAGAGAGAGAGAGAGAGAGAGAGAGAGAGAGAGAGAGAGAGAGAGGAAGTAATAAACAAAGATTAGCAAATCTGAATTGTCTTAGAAATCATGACCGCATCTGGAAGAATGCTGATTTCTTTGAGCACTTTCTCCAGTCGCCAGCAGCACCTCTACTCAGATGTTTTATAACTTAATTGTTTAGGAGATTAACGGTTAACATAGCATCAGTGCTCTCGAATATTTAAGCTGTAGAAGGAGAGCATACGGTCAAAGTCACCATCGTGTTTTCTTATCTGAACTCAGATTAAGAGTTCTTTATCTAAAATAATGTAAAATGTAAATCAACAAACTGTTGTAGTATTCAACGCCATCAGGACTACGTGAAAACTAAGAATGCGTCCACACTACCGTAAAGCACGTCATGAACACCCGTTTTGGCGACCTATTGCACAGTCACTACGATCACTTTGAATAGACGTGAATGATTTTTTATAAGACTATTCAGGAGTGGACAAAGGTTCGCTCTCGACTTACGGTCGTTACACTTGTTTTCAACAAGTTTGTGATATGTAAGAGATAAGTTGCCGCCGTGTGTTTATGACAGGTTTTACTCAAGTGTGGACGAACCGTATCAAAAGTATTCGCTTGATTTTTGTAAAAAAATTAATTCATATATTTATTCAATTTTTAGATTGACTATGCCTAAGGACCTTTCCCAAATTTTAATATTACTTTGTTTATTGTTAGTGTCACTCACGCATATTCAAAGAAACAACGAATGCTCGTGTGTATTGGGGTACTATGATAGTTCATTAGCGAAGGTTTACAACCTCTTATTGCCGTTGCTAGTGTTGTCTGCTTTTCTTTTGATAATGATTTGGTCGCATCTTATTCACAACAATAATTAATGACAACAAGTTTCTCGATGTCCTGATGAGGTACAATTCTGTGAGGTACAGGAATCTCTCACTGCCTGATTTATTCATGTTTCGCCAACTATGGAATTCTCTCTCATTTGTTTTCTCTGAGTTCTGCTGCCTCCTTTATTGCATAACACGAGTCTATCGATTACTTTGAAGTTGGGATCAACTATTATTTTACTGATTTTATTCTGCATGCATTTCTACATTCAATATGGAGTTATTTGAATAAACCGAATGATCTTTCTGACCTGAAATCTTTATACTTTCCGTGAAGTGGAAAGACGATCTTGGGAAAGGTATTCTATCAATTTATGGAAACCAATTCTTGCAAATGAACGACATCGAGATGCATCCAAAATCTGAATACTTTTGACTGATCGTGAGCAATTTTTGAGTAATTTCCTCAGCATTTCAGATTGAAAGACTGATTTATTGAGATTTATCTGGAGCTATAACATCAACGGTTAGTTATGTCATTACAGAACACAACTCTCATCTTTCCACTTTCATCGACGCTCTTGCTGAAAAAAAAAAAACTCTTATGGAAGAGTAAGATATTGAAATGTGTATGCTGTGCATCTGTTCTTCTGTTCTGCCATTTCCAAGCTGATCACCAAACCAGCATCCCTTCCCGCAACCCCCTCCCCCCAGACAGACAGTCACACACACACACACACACACACACACATATATATATATTATATATATATATATATATATATGTATGTATATATATATATATATATATATATATATATATATATATATACGTATAGGATATTCTATAATATATAATAAATATAGAATATAAATATATATATATACATATATATACGTATGTATATACATATATACGTAGTAGTATACACGTGTATACTATATATATATATATATATATATATATATATATCATATATATAATATATAGTATATATTTATATAAAGTGTTCACAAATGCATGCACACCTATACATAAGGTACCATTAATCTCTGGGGAGTTTGGAGCGATTTCAGCCTCTGTGTCTACTGCAAATCACTAGTTAATATGATTCCCCCTTTACGACCTCGTAAACCAGTGATTTGTGATGATAGAAAACAAAGTTAGAATCGTGAAATAAACGACCAAAACCGTTGGTAAAACATAGTCTTGGAATAGCTTAGAGAGAGAGAGAGAGAGAGAGAGAGAGAGAGAGAGAGAGAGAGAGAGAGAGCATCAGGTAAGAGATTAGTGATCGGTTTCGGATTAAGACAAAAAGTGCCTTATTTAAAAAAAAAGATAAGAATACTAATCTCTCATTAATATTTTCTCACTTCCTTTGTAGAATGCTTTAGGGGTGTCACATAAAGGTAATTTATTTTCCAAAGTCTGGTCTACAATATTCTACGTATGCATAATCTATTCCTTATAGGTGTGGACGTCATACATAAAAATATTCGAATAAGATATCTTGAAAGTACTTAATCTGGTACAGAAAATGTTGACGGCAACTGCTCCCTCACACAGAAGAGCTTCGGTACCGCACCGTTCACAAACTGTCACTTCCCTCTAACATGTGCGCACTCTGCAATTTTTTTTTATATATATATTGAGGTTTTTCTGTTGAAACACTTACCCTGTCATCGACTTGGTCTCGATTGCCACTTTTCCAAGGAGACGTCCGATTTATTCACACTTCTCACCAACCCACCTCCTCTTTAGTCTTCACGTGACACAACCACCTCAGTACACTGATCCATGAACTGACTCTACATATAATACCAGACGACTCATCTCGCCTGATTCTAATATTTTCCTTTGCGCTCAACATTATACTCCCATCCCTATTTAAATGAGGTGGTATTGCTTTAGCAATCAATTCTTCCGTTACAAAATTATCTTTCTCATTGGCTTTCCACTCCAAAATTCCCTGAGAGTTCCCAATACAGTTCTTGCTGGATCTGCTCAATTATTCATTTCTCCTTCATACAACCAGTATCCATAGTACTGGTTCCTGAATACCTACGCCGGCAACCACTTTCATTCCTTTGACATCAAGAAAACATTCACTAATCAACTTCAGCAATCTTTGCAATTGTTCACGACCCCATTTCTTGTCCCATACGCCTGCGCCTAAGACTGTTCTTTTTCTGCCATGCTGATAAAAAAAAACAACTTTCTGAGACCTACTTCAATACAGAACCAGGCACTTTGCCATCTCCATATCCAAGAAACGTTTTCCTTTTAACCTCAGATTTTTATTTTTCCTAAAAAGCTACCTTTTCACGATTTATCCTAATACCGACACATCATTATAACTTAATGTCAAAAGTATTTTTATGCCCATGTAAATTACATACACTACGCTTTTACTTGTAGCATATCACACAAGTGTTTTGTAGCACCATTTCATCACGCAGCTTCTTCCTTTTCTAAACCGGATGCTCTTCCACTGAAAATCTTCCGTTTTTTCTTTCCCGAGAATTGCCTTCTGTCACTTCACCTGCATACCAAAGAATGCACTTATGACTTGAAATATCTTCAATAACTATCATACAAAATGGCAGAACGGATTTCATTGGTACTTCCAGCACTTTTCAGACCTTGATCAGAGACTTAAGTATGCATTCATTATTGTATTACAGGTCCATAGCACCTTCCCATTATTTAATTTTTATGTTTACCTCATACATTTCTTACAGCGTCCCTCGCTTGGATCATTTATAATATGAACTCATCGCTTATAAGCGTTTCTCTCTGCATGCATTTAGTTCTCCTTTAAAGTTCTGGTACAAATTCACTAAACATTTCTCATCTTCTATGCTTGATATCTTGTTTCTCCTCTTGTGAACCTCAAAACAATTGCACTTTATAGTATCACCTTTACTATTTACTAAAATTTTCAATCAACTGTCTATTATGCACTTCGTGGTTTCTCTGCCTGATTCAAGTACACCATGTAAGCGCCGCCTTTTGTCCAGTGATGCCTTGTTAATCTTTAAAGACTCTTTAATTAATCGTATACCTTCGTCATTATTTATCATAAGATATATTATGCTCTTCTGCATAATCTTATTAATTATCAGGGCTGGTAGGAAAGGAAATCCCTCACTTGAACAATATCATCTCTGAGGAAAAGGTCATGGACCGCTCTTTTACATCCACCTGGAAGAAAGAAATGCCTGTGATGGTAATGCGAAAAATAATACTCTAATTTCAAAGTCAGCAACGACGATGCCATTAGCTGACAAAAATAATAAAAAGATCACAATGCTATCATGAACAGGACTAGACCAGACTGGCAAGGAATCACCCAAAACAACTTAAAAACATTTCTGTCGATTCATATAAATGACACTAAAAATTGTGAAGACTGTTCATTATGTCTTTCCCGATACTAATATTGTAACGTTTAAAAGCAAGTACTCTCTTATTCATCAAAGCAGAGATTGCAATTATAATAACTAGAATTTGAGGAAGAGTCATCCATATCTGCAGGAGTGTGATATTGCCTTAGCGATCATGGGTCTCATTTATTTCACCAAAAATAGATGATAGTTGATAACATTGCCTTTGAAATATACTTCCCTTACTACTGATGTTATTACAATAGTTTAACCAGTCAACTGAGCTGATAACGGCACTCAGAGGACTGGCCAATACTTCCCTTAATTTAGAATTTCAGCTATAAATAGTTTTCCCATTTATTCTAATTAATGAAGAACTGATACCATTTCCAGTACTTCTACTTCGGTCAAATTTTAAAGTGAACATTTTCTCTTCTTTTCGATTTATCTTTCGCTTTAGTGCTCAATCATCTTTCATCGGCTACAAAATTTGCTCGATCACGCCATCTGCTGGCTTGATGTCACTACCTGAAGGTAGACAAACATACAATACAAGTAAAATCGCTCCATACGAATGTTTACACAATGATAATAACAATAGCGGATGTAGCAGATATAGTATAGTTGCATTTTTGAAGGCATAGCACGGGAAAATGATAGCAGTATCGCCTCTGCTTATAAGAAGTGAACTTCTGATTCTCCAGAACGGGAATCTTTAATAATATTATTAATAATAATATTATTAACTCGAAGAACTAGCAGCCCAGTTTATGAGAAGTGAACTACTCCTTCCAGACGGAAAACTTCAATAATAATAATGATGACAATATAAACATCTAAGTGCTAACACCATAGTAGCTCCATTTGTAGGGATTGAAGTGTTGATTTTTCAAGAGCAACCAGAAACTAGTAGTAGTAGTTGTAGTAGCATCGTTCATAAGATTAGATGTAGACGTGGGAGAAGGCGATAGTGGGAGAGTTCCGGAATTGCATCTCCAGCTATAGTAATCAAGGTTTTCTTTAGGAACTTGTGAATCACCAACCTCCTTCATGTTGCCTAGTCTCCTACAGCGTTAATATGACATCAGGCTTGAAACGAACTGAGCAGACAAATGATGTCTTTGCTTTAAACATAAAGTTATCCCTGGTGCCAGACAACATAGCACCTTACAGGCCAGCATCTTCTTGAGCATTATTCCTGCAGTTACATACACCGCCGCCCTACTGACCTCATACCTTTCTTCAAGGGTGGTAATTCCTCCTCCTCCCCCCCGTCTTTGCAAAAAGCTCTTTCGTTTGTGTATTTCAGCTTCACTGTCACGCGCATAAAGGTATTTCCAATCATTAATCCCAAGAGCATCTTGGAAGGTTCAGGTCATGACGTTGTAACAGTACTGGGCTCATCCGTCAAATGAAATCTACATCAATTTATATAAATTTACATCAAGTGAAACTAACATCGGTTTAGTTAAATAAGTAAATACAATAAGGTAAAAAGATATGGTTTCACGGAATGCAATGAATGTAACAAAGCAGATAACCTTCATAGGGTGTTTATCAACATTTTCTTGAATATAATTTCAACGAAAAATAAAAAAAAAATATGAATGTGCTTAAACAGTCAAACACAATGTTTTATAAATAAAGAAATAAAACATTGTACAGAATATTCCTTTCCTATTCTCTTAACAGAAGCTAAACAGGATCATTGGTAAATGGGTAACAAACACAGAATGTGAGCTAATGACTTAACAGCTGAGATTTCCTGAGTTCTAGTTGTCTTCATGGAACTAAAAGTGTTCCAAGACTGTATAACAAGTTATCCTGTTACATACTTGTATGAAAAATGACTTTCAATGCACAATTAAATAAAGCTTTGTTCAATTATACGAATAATGATGTAGCAGCTGCCTATTTTTGTACCGAGATAGTCTTGGTATCTGGCCCACATAAAAAAAGTCATTAATTTGCGAAGTGTTTAGCAGAGAGGTAGAGAATGAGGATGTAACCAGGTTTTGTGGATAAGAGCTTGGAGGAACTGGGCAAGGCTTGTTGCTGGCTCATTTTACGTGGTACTTAACTGGTGGCAACAAAGCTCACCAGGAAATATTATTAACGGCTCTTGGTCTGGTACATTTGCATTTCATGTTTACTATCGACTCCTTCGGTTGCCTCTAAACTTTAACTTCAGTTGAACCACAAATCCATTAAAGGCCAACTCAGTTATTCTACTCACAAGATTTTGATGTCTAACATTAAGGGTTTTAATCCATAATCTTCATATGTATTTTCCATTTGAAATCCATAAAACTAGTATGTGCGCATATTTATATGTCAGCGATGAGCAGTGGACTATTAGTTCCTTGAAGAGAGCCGTGCATTAAAGTCTGCTGGTCTTCCATGAGCCTCTTTTTCCTTCCAGACTGTGAAGATGGAAGCCTGGATGGGGACGCAGCGGCCAAGCGCCGTCGCTCAAGGACGAACTTCAACTCTTGGCAGCTGGAGGAGATGGAGAGGGCGTTCGAGGCATCCCACTACCCAGATGTGTTCATGAGGGAGGCGCTGGCGATGAGGCTGGGCCTCACGGAATCCAGAGTCGCTGTGAGGAACTTTCCTTCGTCTTCAGATACTGAGGAATTCATTTTTGTGAACTGGCATTGCCACGGATAGGGTCACAGACGCCTTTAAAATCCCATGCGGTTTGCCCTGTAAATACTTTGATGCTGGCTTCAGTTAACTGATAAGGCATTTCAGATGGAGAGCTTCCATTTTAGGTTTTTATCGTGGCATAACCATCATTCTCAAAATTAAAGAAATTTGTGATATTTCTGAAGTAAAAAGGAGACAAAAGGGGCTCGCTGAATACATGAAATTTAGTATATTGCTAAGATGCAGCGAATAGGTTATTCGCTACAAAGAGGAGCCTTCTGATTTCCCACTTTAGCCATTAAACATCGACAAGATATCAAATTTAATTCTTGTATTCATGCTTACATAACTATTTTCTCCATTTCCCAAGAAGACGCTCTTTGGCAGCATTTAATGTGATAGAATGAATGGTGGTTTGAAATCATAAAAACAGAACTTATCCCAATAGTTATTTGTGACATTTGTCAGTATACCGGAAACGCCGCGTAAGCAAAAATGGCAAGAAAATCTCAGATTACATGGCCTTACTATTCTCTTTAAAATGTTCCCATTGGCAAATAACGGAAAACAACTTGTCCACAGTAAAACAAGAAGCCATTAAAGGACAGAATCCAAATTACTTTATGTATTTTTAGCTGATATAATCAGAAAGTTGACCGCCCTCTGACAGCTTTCTTGGTTGGTGTTTGTGTTTTGGTTTGTTATAAATAATAATCTAAATAGTAATAGTTTAATTGAAAATAAATGCATTTAAGCTTCAAGTTCTTATGAGAACTTTTCATTGATTTCATGAACAGAAACAAACTTGTAATGGAAACAGCCAGGTATAAAAATCCCAAACATTTAAGAACAAGCAACGTAGGTTTAAACCGTAAAATTGTTCTAGTACTTGTTTTATGAGTAATTTTCAAGCGTTTATGCTATTAGTATAGTTCTCTTCTTGAACCATATGCCTGTCCTAATACTAAATGGAGTTTTGTGCTAAAATTTATTGCTTAGTCATCCACCTGATGCTCAAAAACTACTAACATTATTAGGCAATGATTTTCAATATGATTAATTAAGCATTTAAGCACGTTAAATGTTCAGTTACTCCAAGAACAACATGTCTCACCACTAATGTCTTACATGCAAGAATAGAACAACTTATATCATTATCATTTTACTACTCTCAAATATTTACAATAATGAAAGTCCGGGCCTAATCAGTAAGGAAGGTAGCATTGTCATTATGTAAGAAGGACGTAGGTTGACAAAGAGAAGCTTCCAGTTTATATTTCTTTTATAATCATGTGTGAAAGCAATCCTCAAGTTCTAAGTATTATGTCCTGAAGGTATCTTAACATTCAGCATATTTATTTAAAAGCAAATTGTACCACAGAGGAAACACCGAGTCTATTTTTCGTATGCTGCCAATAATAATTTTATTTCTCGGTTTCGGACATTGATTGATTTTTCCCATTTTTTCCCGTCTCTTGGAAGGTGTGGTTTCAGAACCGACGAGCGAAATGGCGGAAGAAGGAGCACACCAGGAAAGGCCCAGGTCGTCCAGCCCACAATGCCCATCCTCAGACATGCTCAGGGGAGCCTATCCCCCCGGAGGAACTAGAACGAAAAGAACGTCTCCGCAGGGAGAAAAAAATCATCAAGCAGCTTGAACGCCAGCAGAGGAAACTGGCTCTCAAGGGCGTTCATGTTACCATCGACCAACTTCGTCGTGAGTATGAAACTCAGCACCGGTCGGAGCCTGAGATCGACGTCGTGGGAGGGTCGGAGCAAGAGCAACGGATGCAGCCTCAAGAGGATACTTTAGTGAAGAGACCTACTTTTTCTATCGAAAGCATACTGGCGCCATCCCGCCCAGAGGACAGAGGGCCTCCTTCCCCAGGTACCCTGCTGAGAGGGGCACCCACTCCCCCTCCCACCCCGCAGGATACACCTCACTCACTTCACCTTCATTCCACCAAACACGAAGCCCAAGATTCGGATTTCAACATATCGGAAACGTCTACAGAACCTTTGAATTACACATCGGAGGATCAGAGCGCGACTACCCAGTTAACCTCAGAGACCATGTCTCCAGACCCGATGGACTCCTTGGCCACTCTTGGGTCGCTGGTCTCTCTTACCTCTTCCACGTCGCTGACCTCGCGAGACATTTCTGATACTTCTACAGGTATAAGAAGTCGCGTAGACATTGCTGCTGCGGCCAGTACTTGCAAACCAGAGGAGTTATCGGACGACAACAGTCCAGGAAGGGAGTGCTGATTGCACATGTCCAGGTTTAGGCCTAGTCACAAAGGAAAGCGTGATAAGTTATTTCCGTCGACTTCTGCACAAAACTCTTGAAATCAGTGAGAGGCTCAGATACGGTTGTCGACAGATTTTATCGTTCAGTCAAATGTGCAACTTCAAAGATGAAATTATATAAACTGTGCCATTGTGTATACCACAAAAGTGTTTTGTTATATATATATTAACCAGAGCTTCATTTTTACGCAAAATCAGTAATCCAAGTATTTTGCGTTAGGAGCCTTTCAATTGCTATTAATCAATGTGGCTAAATTGAGCGAAAATTCATCAGTAATTGGGGGTTTGCTAGGAAATCCATAACGGCCAATTGTAATTCTTTCACTGGGAACATCACAAACTAATTATTTTTGTAATTCATCATTCCTATGAAAACAAACCTTTCATTTGGGCGAAGGCGAACTGAATTTCCAAGAGATTTGGTTCGAATATTCTCAGTTGTCTCACTGAGAGATTCCAAATATACGTCTGCAGACGACAAACACCCTTTCGCATCCATAGCTGTTATGGATGTTTTGCAGGTGAAAAATATGATCGGGCGATCGATAACCCAAGATTAAAAAAATAAAAGTTCAAATACAAGACTAGAAAAGATGAACAGATAACAGTTGTATTTTGATCTTGATATGAATGCATCTTTAATAAACATTTTGTTCTGTAAATACTTGTGTCGTGGTCAGGTGTAATCAAACCAAAAGTGATCATTTTCACTATTTCTCAGCCGGTGATAAATAAACATTTGTGTGTTTAATGGTATGTGAGAGTTGCACTTTCGGTATATCTTGGCACTCCAAGCACTAGAGTACTGTAACATCCTACGGTGTGTTTTTATTTTCTCTCAGATAGTTCCGTATTATTTGAAATGAATGTATCCATCGTCATGATTGTTGTCAATCGGCGCCAGTTCAGTGTCCGGAGTTGCGTAATACAATGTCACCTTTTTTTCTGATTTTTAACCAATCTGTTAATTCATAGACTTAAAGTGGTACATCGTTCAAAATACAAATATGTGCTTTCTGGAAGAAATGAGTTCATTCCTATGAAAACATTTCTTTTTTTGAGTAGAGAGAGAGAGAGAGAGGAGAGAGAGAGAGAGAGAGAGAGAGAGAGAGACTTTGCAAATGGAATACCAAATACAAAAACGAAATGTTACCATAAGATGGTATGGAAATAGAGTGTTTTGGTGCGAAGTATCAGATTGCTGTGACATAGTAAGTATCAGTCACTGTATGAACTATTTTATAATATGCATCTCGGCCAGGAAGTCGCCATAAGCGACGGTAACTGAAATTTAGTTATAATTTATTTAAAACGGTAGCTGTGAATTCTTGCTTATTCTGATGAAACAATTTCCCCAAAGAGTAAGACTCTTCCATCTCATAATAGTATTAGACGATTCTTGAATAAAAATTCAATATCTAATAAGTCTGTTATCATAAAGGTTTCGATAACATCAGACAAATTTTTGAACTACGGCAAATACGTCATTAGTGTTGATGAAAACTGTACATATTCTTCAATATTTCATGAACAATAATTAATAGAACTTGAAAAGAACTGGGGACTTCCTTGGCAGAGAAGGAGTATGTTAATTGTAATTATCATTGTTATTGTTGTTGAAAAAATGGAAAATAATTTGTATTCATTTTAATTCTTTTTCTCTTGGCAAATAAAAAAAATCTTGATTCTGGAAAAATATATGCAAAAGAGAAAATGCGGTGTTTGTCCTCACCTTCCCTACATCATAAGCAAAGAACAATTCTACTTTTAAAGCGGATGAAATGAATAAATAAATATAAACCAGACCAACATAGTTGACCAGTTATGAAATAAAAAGAATTTATCTTCGCAAATCTGAGTAATCATTGTTTGCAGGTAACCCGCAAGACACAACAGGAATATACGTATGTATGAATATATACATTCACACACACACACACACACACACACACACACACATATATATATATATATTGATATATATATATTATATATATATATATATATATATATATATATGTATATATGTAGATAGATAGTTGAAGGTCGGCCAGCCTTGAGAAAATTTTTCGCATTATCTCAACCCACACGTGTTTGTCTTTCTGAGTCACTCGGAATACAAAGCATCTAGAATTGACTCTCAGAATATTCAAAATGATGATGATTGAGGCAATGATAGATAGATTATAATAATATGCATCAGTCTAATTCACAGTTCAACTAAAGTTGATACTGAGATAAAATTGTGCAAGGCAACCCAATGCTGTCTTTGACAGTGTAAAGAGTAGAAGGAAATTGAATAAATGTTCATAGGCCTATTTTCTTTGATAATGACAATGTCTTTTGAAAGTGGGTCAGTGCATGGGATCTTATTAAAGGAAGAGAAAAAAATCTGTTCATTTGAAACATTAGGGCTTACAAATCAAAGATTTTGAAACACTGTCTAAAAGCTTTCAAAGTGAATCTGACAGAGGATAAAGACTGACTGAAATCACTTCAATGAAGTGACTCTTGCATCCAGGAAAGTACTTCAGTAAATTATTCCGACGCACAAATGGCGGCATTCCTCGAATTTATAATGGAATTGAAATAAGAACGAGTTTCCACTAACAGGATGCGACTGGAAGAAGTTTTCTGGAAAAAGTCACGAAAGGCTTCCGTCAGTCAGATGCAAGAATTGATGTTTGGTATTATGGTCGATTTCCAGACAATAGAGCAAGGCTGGAACAATGCATTGTACATGCATGCACACTGGGGAATTGCGCATAGGCATGGATGGGCTGCTCGGACGAAAAAGTATATTCAGTCAGTCAGGGACACACACACCTCCATGAAACTAGGCCCTTCATATGAACCTTCAAAAATATGTTACTGTTTACTTTTCAGCTCGAAATGTATCGACCGACGCACGCAGTTTCATTCCCAAATTTACAAACATGACTGTCACTCACACTATTTGAGGACTGGCACAAGGCAAACGCACGAAGAAAATGATCCAGGAAAGTGAAGTCACATCCGGCATTGAAATCATTTATCACTGACACTGAGTTCACTTGTTACACAAGAGTGGCTTATTTGATGGTGCGTGGCAACACAAGTAGCACAACTATTGACACAAGTCTCATTTTTCTACTGCCACGCCTCCTGTGTCCACATATGTGGACGGAGACACTGTACGGAAATAACAGCAAGGATATACACGGGTATCGTGGTTGTTTTTATCTTTTAAAAAAAGCTTATAGACATGAGTATCAGGAAGGGAGAAATTAAACAGTTCGGCTAGCACACAGCCTTAGGGGAACAATTCTAGGATTATATGCAACATATAAATATGACTTTCAGGAAGATTAGAAAAAGCTTCCAGCCAGGTATTTTGACTGTCATATCACAAAAATGCATCTAGACATGCATCCAGTATATTATATATATACTATATATATATATATATATATATATATATATATATATACATACACACACTACACACACTATATATATAATATATATATATATATATATATATATATATATATATATATATATATATGTAATATACACACCACACAACACTATATATATATAATATACAATATATATATATATATATATATATATATATATATATATATATATATATATGTTTGTAAGGTTTTTAGCGCGGATTAAATACATGGTTTAGTTTTCCTGCCGCGAAGCAGAACTCTTTCAGCTCATTTTTCCTGCAAGGTCCGATTAATGGTTCTTCGAAGATATGCCGCCTGTGTGGAATAGCTGAAAAGCAGATATGAACAACACGAAAGCGGAATGGGTTAGGATAAGTTTCAAAATTTTAGCGGAAGCGACTGTCGAGGAGGTAAGGAGGGTTGTCAAAAGGCTGAAGATCAGAAAGACACGGAATGTAAGTAAGATGCTGTGGTACGGCTATGAATGTGATTGAGTAGCTTTCTTGGGTATGAAATGTGTGTTAGGGTAAGGTTACAAGATAAAGGTGACATGAATAGCGACTCCTTTATATCAGCGAAAGGGTGATGGAATGAGGTGTAAGAATTTTAGGGACTGACATGACTTAGCATATGAGGGAAGGTGCGTTGCAAGATTCTGATTGGAACAGTAAGACAAAAGGAAGAGGAATAAAGGAAGAACCTTAGACAAGGACGAGGGTACTATCTTTTATTCTATGAAACAGATGTGTGAGGTTTAAACGTAAAGATAAAGCCTATGCATAGCAAACATGTACCCACCCCGAATATAAAAACTTATGATAGAACTGTCAGAAAAGCAATGAGGAGAGCATTAAAGATGCATGGTAGTTAATGAAACTGCTATACGATTTGCTAGTATTGGGAAAGGGGAAGAGACACAGACCTAGGAAGTCACGGGAAGGGAAAACCTTCATGCCTAGAAGCACGAGTGCACGCAAATGGGGGGGAAGGGGGTAGGGGGGTTGTTGAATGGCAGAGTGTGTGGGTTCATGATGTTCGATGCACTACTGGTGATCGTTTTATGAGTGTGTCTGTGCATGTGTATGTGTGTGTGTGTTTGGGGCTGATGCTGTTGGAGTTTTCTGTTCATTGAGCTCATCTTTAGTTTTGCAGTTGAAGAATAAACACAGCAGTGACCATTGGCTAGCAGTTTACTGGCTTTGCTTCTTCTCAGGAAAAGGCATGGATTTTAATATATATGTATATGTACGTGTTTGTGTGTGTATATATATAAAAACGCCACAATATAGAAAGAAAGTAATATATTTCAGAGACTGCAGTCTCTCTCTTCAGGTAGGTAATTACCTACCTACCTGAAGAGAGAGACTGCAGTCTCTGAACTTTAGTACTTTCTTTATATTTTGGCGTTTTTACGGGCCCCTTTTATAGATGGAATTCAGTTGTAACCGCATATTTTCATCAGTCATTTATACATACATATATATATATATATATATATATACTATATATATATATATATATATATATATATATATATATATATATATATATATATAAATATATATGGTGGAGAAAAGCAGCGTAGCATTAGTCATTTATTATCCAAATTTTCGAGACTTTCATGAGTCTTATCTTCAGGGCTGTAAAATATACAAAATATACGAATTAGAACAAGGCTCAATGTTAATATCAATAAAATTGCTACAATATAATACCTTAATATTCTAAAAAATAATTTTAAAAATTAATTAAGAAAATAATTAAAGAAATAAAATAAAATAAAATAAAAAGTGAAGAATGCTTAAGTCTGTACCTATCTCTATTGGAGTTAAAAACTGAGTAACGCACTCTCGTTTCCACAAAAATGGGGCACAAGCTGTTTATAGCATAGTTGACGTCCTCCTTTCACCAAACGAGAGAACGTCACTCAGTTTTTAACTCTAATAGAGATAGGTACTGACTTAAGCATTCTTCACTTTTTATTTGTTTATTTTTTAAAATTATTATTTTGATTGATTTTTAAATTATTTTTTTAGAATATTTAAGTTTTATATTGTTCCATTTTTATTGATATTAACACTGAGTCTTGTTTTGATTTTTATATTTTGTATATTTTACAGCCCTGAAGATGAAACTCATCATAGTCTCGAAAATTTGGATATTAAATGAATAATGCTACGCTGGCTTTCTTCCACACTATTTATATTGAATCTATGCGTTCCAGATGCCCCAACCTTCCTGTATATATATATATATATATATATATATATATATATATATATATATATATATATATATATATATATATATATGTATATATATATATATATATATATATATATATATATATATATATATATATATATACACACACATATATGAATCTATGTCGTTCCAGATGCCCTAACCTTCCTATATATATATATATATATATATATATATATATATATATATATATATATATATATATATATATATATATATATATATCTACACATACATTACCAATACACATATATATAACTTTGAAAACAAAATAGTACTATATATTATATCATATATAAGAATACATATAACATATATATAATAGATAGATATATCTATATATAGTATATTAATTATTATATATGTATATAGTACATATTCATATACATCATATATATATATATATATATATATATATATATATATATATATATATATATATATATATATACTATATATTACAGAGCCATTAAGCTGCAAATGACATTTAATATCCGATTCGCTCTACCTTGGAACTAATACCGAAGGGGAACTGATAACCAGGTGACGAACCACTAATCAGATACAATTATCTTTAGGTATAATTTCCGAGGTAGATCGAACTGGATTTTAAACGATATTTGTAGTTTAATGGTTGCGTGAAACAAATTTATATAATCGTATTTGTAGCCAACGTATTCAAGTAATTAATGCATATTTCAACATTAGGCTGTTTTCGCTAATAGAATGTGGACTTAACAAAAAAAAGCACATCAGTCACTGCTAAAGTCAGTATTTTGACAGCTGCATTGAGAATGAACCCACCATGCAGCAATTCCGCAACATTAGTTGCTCCACACGACTAGCAGTGTTAAACTCCCCATCATACATAGTTCAGGAGCATTAGTTAATATAGCCCCAAACCTGGACATAGCTGGTAACAAACTGATTTTTTCAGGATAGATGCAGAAACATGCACAGAATGACATACTAAGAGTCCCCGGGTGTCCCCCTTGTGCAACCTTGGAAATCCAAGATGGCGTTCAAAATGGCTGCCACTTCCCATTTTTTGAATAACATTGCTTCTAGATAAGATAAAAACATAAATGTGGTGTCTATTCCTATGTTTTCAGGTACAAGGAATATAATAGAATAGGTATTTAGAAGATCAACAGCTTGTAAGTAGCATAAGCCAAGATGGTGCCCAATATGGCCCTTTTTAAAAATATTCTGAGCTTGAAATTAGCCTCTTTTCCTTCATGGAGTGGTTTCATGAAAGTGGCCAGTGATGGTGACAAGTATAAGCCAACCAGAATAGAAACTCTGCCTTTCATCAATCTGGATCCCTCTCATCCCAGTGCTATGTTTTGCACAAGAGCAGCGTGAAAAGCACGGCTTGGTAATTTGTCCAGTCACCTTCGACCAACCGTTATGCATCAAGGCAGCAGAAATTGTAGCTTCTTCAGAAAATCTAGACAAAATTAAAGTCTGGTTTGGTGGATTTCACCTCCTTATGTCTTATCTAGGCACCATTGGGTATATCATGACAGGCAGGGGACTAGCAGAACTTTAGGAGACAGTATATTCCAAACGATGTGTTGTACATATGCTGTCTGGTCATGCCTTTACTCGTTGTCTGCATGCCCACATCTTGACTTCAGCTCACCTACCTGGTGTCTTGATGAGTGCACCTGGTGCTTTGAATAATTGACAAGGAAGGATTGCATACAAAATCTTCACAAAGCACTTCTTAACTATGACAAGAAAGCCCCTGCAGTATCTGAAGAGGAGTGTGTCCAGCAGCATCTGCATAGGATCATTTTGTAACTATTGGACCAGACAGCAAGCCAAAGCAGAACAGGAAAACTGTGGGTGCAATATATCCGGCCAGGGCTCTTCTGCAGCATTTTATCAGTGTGAGGGAAATAATTCCCCACTACCATGCAGCAGGGCATCTTAATTATGCCAAATCTGCTTGGTTGTATTTTCAACAAATGGAAAGCTTAGACAAAACCATACCAGAAGAAGAATACCGTCTATTTACAGAGAGAGGTTACTTCACCATATGTCGTTGTGATTCTTTTTGGAGTGGCAACTTCTCTGATCTAACAATTGAGCAGTTCCTGATGAAATCCCTGAAATGCTCTAGAGGAATGACTCATAGTCGAGGCATCACAGACAGTACTTTAACAAAGTGGGTGCACGCACTTCCTTTGTGCTCCTATATGTGAATCATGGTAACAGTTCACAGGCATCCACACTGGTACATCAGAGCAACATAAAGACCTTCGTCAAAGTAAAGACCTTCGTCAAAGTAGTATGGAAAGAGATAACAAGGATTTTCATGTTTTTGCAGTATGGCTATAAGCTCAAACACCTTTCGTTGGATACGATCCAGACTGTCTGGTGTCCAGACAACTGGAATTCTTGCTGATACATCTATGAATTGTGAAAATGCTGTAGAGCTGGGTTGGAAGGCATCATCTGAAATGTCAGGGAAAAAGTTTACAAACATCACTCTACACTGCAGTGACAAGGTGAACCCAATTGGTGCAAAGGATAGGACCATCATAATCAGGATTCAGCTGGTGGAAGTTAATCCAACTCAATTATTCAGTCGGATAACGTGTGTCCTGAATAATAGCTGAGATGGAAATGTCCTTGGTTTAAGAACTTGCTCCTCAGCCACCTTCCCTCTTCAAAGATGGTATAATGCACAAGCCAGCAAAGAAGGCCTTAGGCGATGTCCTAAAATCATTTAGCGAGAATGCTAATTTGTCAGAGAATGGACTCTTTGTTTTGGATAGTCATCTGCTTCAGTCAGTTGTTTAGCCACAACCATCTACATATGCTGGTGTCTACCAGACCTATATCTCATATGTCCTCAGGGATTATGGAGCTCAATCCACAGTGGTTTTTGATGGACATGGCAATGTGACTTCCACAAAGATTGCTGAACAGACATGGAAAGCCCAAAAGTGCATTTCTAGTGATATAACTTTTGAGGAAACTATGTCAACAACCACAAGTCAAACTGCATTCCTGGCCAACAGCAACAACAAGAAAAGACTCATTCAAATGCTTTATGAAAATATGCTAGCAGCCAGCATACTAGTAAAACAAGCAGATGCAGATGTGGACAGGTTAATAGTTTCAACAGTGCTAGCTGTAGCAGACACAGAACAGGCTTCAGTTACTGTTGTTGGGAGAGATTCTGATCTTCTTGTTATGTTAGTTGCTCGAGCAAGCAATTCTACAGATGTGTACATGTTATTATGTAGCAATCCTGTAACTGTATTCAGCATACAGGATATTCAGCATGCCATAGGAGGTACCAAAAATTACTTGAAGTCTCTGCATGCAGTGACAGGCTGTGATACGGTGTCAGCAATTTATCATCAGGGCAAGTCAAAAGCTTTCAAGATGGTACAAAAGAAAAGTGAATTTGGCTCTCTCGATACATTTATGAAGAGTGGACGCACCCATGACGAGGAGAAGACTTTATTCTGTAACTCTATGAAGCCAGCAATTACAATTCTCTCAATGAGTACCATCATGTTACCTACAAGAGAGCTATTGCTCGAAGCTCCTTAAATTCGGAATTCAATTTGGCCAGTTTACCACCAACAAGTGATATAGCAAAGCAACACTCATATCGCACATATCTCACAGTACAGGAGTGGATGGGCAACAGTCTGTATCCAACAGAGTGGGGATGGCAATTTCAAGGTGGAACACTTGTCCCACTAGAAATGGACATTCCAGTTGCCCCTGAAACACTACTTACGATGGTCTCATTTAGATGTAAACCAGAGGGATGCAGTAACATGATGTGCAGCTGCAAGAAGCTAGGTCTTTTTTGCACATCAATGTTCAGCAAGTGCACTGGCCATTCATGCAATAACACTGCTCCACCCCTTAATATCAGCAATGAAGAGGAAAAGAAGGCATCAACTTTTGGTGAAAAATCACTGGAAAATTAAAGCATTGCATAAAGGTAGAATACCTAAGTTGATTATGCATATCATATAAGCTAACAAACTTTGGACCCCATAACAATCAAGTTAGTTGTTTCCCTTCAACCCCAAAATGTGTGGCCAGATATTTACATTCAATTTTGTTGAAATTGTGGTCAATATGATTTGGAAATTTGTGGGCATTTTTTGGTACCATTTTGGATACCATTTGATTTTAGCAATATGAAAGTTCCTGATCTTCTAAATGTACATCTTATTTGACTGCTTGCACCAGTAAGCACATGTGTAGACACCAAAACTATGTTTATACCTTGTCAGGACGCAAGGCTATGCTTAAGTTGAAAAAATGGTGGCCATTTAGGACGCCATCTTGTTTATGTTAATTATAAGCAGTTGACCTTCTAGTTATATGTTTTTTTGATTCCTTGTACCTAAAAATATAGGAACAGGCAACAAATTTGTGTTTGTATGCTGTCTACAGGCAAAGATATGCTAAAAATGGGAAAATGACGGCCATTTTGGACACCATCTTGGATTTACAAGATTTCACAAGAGAAATTACTGTGGACTTTTAGTATATGATTTTACACGTAATTCTGCACCTATACTGCAAAATCAGCTTGTTACCAGCTATGTCCAGTTTATAGCTAATACTCTCAGCCTAACACGGTGTCGTCCATTCCTATCTTAATTGCGTAGTCGCTCCTCGGGGAATGAAGTCTCTTCCTTTCCAGCACCTCTTGAACACCGTCTCACCAGCTCTAGATATTCCTCTCCTTCTTCCCCCTAATGTTTCTGAGTTAAATACTCATCCACCAACCTAGCATTGACCCTTCTTTCAATATGACATAACAGTCTAAAATTGCTCTGACCCTCCCTTTCACCAACAGTATCCTACTTACAACCTCTATGTATCTCTACATGCATCACAGTAATTGCAACCCATATACTCTCATTCACATTTGACATCCACACTTCACTTCCACAGAGGAGAACTGGCTCAGCAATCGCTATATACTGTCTTACCCTGGCTACAGTAAACCATTATTACACTTTTAATCTTTTGCACACGTCCTGTTACCTGCGTTGCTTCTGTGGCTCCCCCTTTTTCTCTTCCTGCCATCATCTTCATTAACTTTTACCTCATACCTTTGTACCCACATCTACTGCCGGCTTTCTTCACTGTCATACCACCCGACATAAAATTACTGAATAACCAAGGAGACATAAAACACCCTTTTCTCACCCATTCTTACACCACACCAGTTACCCTCCCACTTATTTTAACACAAGCTTCACCTAAGTTATAAAAACATTTAATTACTCTTATTAACCTATCTTTTACAACATATATAAATACTTACTACATTGTTTCGCTATTGATTCTATCATAAGCTTTTCATAGGTTCTTGTCTGCCATATGCAACTTTTCCTTTTACTTTCATACTTTTAACATAACTATTTTATAAGAAAAACTTGATCCACACAATTTTCATGGCCTGAACTCACACGTCTTCCCCTATTAGTCATTCTGTCATCTGGCTAAGTCAAACCATATACTTTCCCTAGCGTACAGTTATGCCCCTGTAATTCTGACAGACACTTCATATTTACCTTCACAATCCACAGAGGAATTACTATTTCTGTCACCAATGCCTTGGGAATACTTCCCTCACCCAGACATCATGCTAACCCCTGTTTGCCACTTTATGATACTTTCACAACTGAACAGCACCAGCTCTTATATTTTCCCTTTCTTCAACCTCTTGATTATCCTTCTTAAATCCTCGGCAGCCACTCAATTCTTTCTACGCTGGTATAAGTCAGCTCCATTCTCCTACCTTCCATATTCCGAAAATATAAATAAGTCTCACTTTATCGACCCAAAACTAGCCGTTCTTCAGACAGCATGTTTCATAGGCATCATGTATTCTGAGATCCATTTATTCTTTAACCTTTCTCTCCTTGCATTCTACATAATCCTCATCTATAGCTTCTATCTCCACAGTCCAGACCCTCAATCAAAGCATACAGTTCAACATTATTTTCCTTACATGCTCTTCTCCCCTCCTTCTTAGTCCCCTCACTTGTCTTAATTACGTTCACAACCTCATTTTCCCCCACTTCTCTCCAAGTCGTACCTGTCTTTAGTTTTGTTTTAACCAAATAATGATCAGCTGATTCTCATCTCATCATTGCTGATCCCTCAACATAGTTCATCACGACAGCAACATCTCTGCACGGCTTGAACTTACATCAATTTTCACCTTTCGTTCACATCTAGACTTGTGTCTCAGTTGCATCGTTTCTTTGATACATAAAAGTTATGCAAAATACATTTATGGCTATTTGAAATGCTCTTGGACGAAAATCTGTAAAAGTATTTCCTCAAATTACAAAGGAAGTATATATTTCCGATCGCTCGGGGAGCTGAATAAGTAATTCTTTTTCCCTGCATGTCGTCCTTAAATAAGTGACTTGTTCACGTCATATGGCGTTGCAACGACTATGGACATCGACTCCGGATGTCGATTCTCTATTTTAGAATATTTTTATTGAAACGAACATTTAAAAAAATTATATATTTTATGAAAACATTCACTCAGTCCATGCATACTTATGAATAGTTTCTCGAGTAAATAAAAAAAAAAGAATAAAAAAGTTCTTGTGAAGAAAAGCAGCAGAAAAAGATGAACTGATACAGCCAACCCTACTTCTTCTAAACGAGAGGTAACCTCCTCCCACCATCATACGCCCCGAAGAGTATCTGGGTACCCAGTGTACCGCCGAAGGTCGCGTGGATCTCCTGAAGCGCATCCTTTCTCATGGGACGTGGCCATCATTTCATGGAGGTGATGATAGCCGAAGGGCACGACTTGGGCAAGCAGGTCTAGGTCGGCCTTCCTCCTCCTCCTCCTCCTCCTCCTCCTCCTCCTCCTCCTCCTCCTCCTCGGGATTTCTGCCACCATCGCGATCGCAGCCTCGGCCAAAAATGCCTGTTCGATATTCAATCCATCATAATCACGACCATGTCTTAATCAGTAATCGCTAATCACTCCTATTAAGTTGCGATTAAATTTCTCCACACTGCTGATAATGGTCATTATGACAATGATAATGGCAACCCTTCATTATGAATGCTTACACGGTCGTTAGAAGAGCATTTTGCATATGGCTTCATTAATTTGACGAGGTTTCTCTCCGGTCGAAATTTCTTAAGAAGAAGAAGTTCCTCCGAGTCTGTCTTGACGACGACGGTGCAGATATTCGCAGATAAAAGTGAGATCTGTTCCTTCGCCTCTCGTTCGTTCTCCCTTTCGCTTCTCACTTGTTTTCCTTTTCTACAGAAGACTTCAATCCCAATTTATCTCGACATTTCTTTATTTCTTATTGCAGCTTTTATTCGAATGCCAAAGTGACTTATAAATTAATTCTGATTTAGTGTAAACATATACTTATTAGTTCTGCTTCCCTCTCTCATACACAATCTTCTCTCTCTCTCTCTCTCTCTCTCTCTCTCTCTTATACACACACACACACACACACATCTTTCATCTTATTTTTTTTCTCCCAAGCGTGAACCCTTATATCCTTCATGCCATTATTCATCTCATTTTTCAATTTTTATTATTCATACATCTTCGACATATGAACTTCCTTTTCCACACAGCGTCTGAGCTGAAGAAATTCTTTTGCTTCATCGTCCGAAATCTTTTGCTAATATTGATCCAGTCATTTTCTCAAATCATTACTTTCGGGAACCAAGGGAAAAAATTAATCATTTCCACAGGCAATTGTCCTTTTCGGGCCAATGATTGGATAAATTCGCCAATCATGATATGAAGAGGATATATTTTTAAAAGAAACATTTCTCTTGAATGATTCACTCCTGCCATTGATGACCATATTGATTGTGACATCAGTGTATATTAGACCGTACCACACTTCTTCCGATACCGGTATCTGTTTTTCCCCATTATGCTTTTTCTTGTAAAGAGGGTTGGTCCTAAAGGTGTCAGTCTTTCGTTCCGCAGTATTTACACCTGGCGATGAGGTTGCTGGCTCCTTCCGCGTGGAGCTCATGAGGCTTATATGTGCCGAAATAATTGGCATATGATGGCGGTCACCCATTCAGGTAAATACCAGACTTAACGTTAATAACGTCGCTGATCAATGGACCAGTGTGTGGTTATGTGTCTTTGAGTATCTATACACAAGTAAAAGCTTGTATAGACCCATAAACAAAAACCTGTGAGGGACTTCTCTCGGTTGGTAGAAGTCGGTCCCTTCAAGAGGCCATGGGTTTATATTTTCCCGGAAAAACTTTGTGGAAGCAAAAATCTTAATCCCTCAACATTTAGAATGTGCATATTCACCCAAAAGCAGATTCAAGTTGAAAGTAGCTTTAGTTTATGTTCTTGACTGAATCTGTTTTTAAGAAGGTACATGAATAAGAATATGATTATTATGGTTCACAAAGTACATTTCCACAAACCACTAGAAAAAAAGCTATGAAATTGTTTACATTTGAGATAAACGGGGGAAGAGGAACACTGCAATGTAATACGCAGGTGAAAGTGCCAAATAAAAGGGCATTTAGGTAAATAGATGACCAGAAAATAAGCCCAATAAATTATTAGAGAGCAGGTAATATTCTAAGGTTAAGACTGAAGTCTCTTTTCATCCCAGTTCATACTGGTGGGAAAGGCTCTATGGTTTTGCGGTAAGTGGAAGAAAGGACCTCTGGCACCGGGCAGTTGGGGATTGTGGAACCTCGACAGACTGTGAAGACGATCAACAAGCATTAACGAGCAACGAAACGATTGGCACGCACTAACTCGAGAGACAAGGTGTGACAGAAACTGAATGATCTTTCGAAAACATGATACCAGACTATTCAATTGGTTCGTTTAAAAACTAAATGTGAAAAATTGACGCATATCATTTATATATATATATATATATATATATATATATATATATATATATATAATATATATATATATGTGTGTGTGTGGTGTGTGTGTGCGTGTGTGTGTGTGTGTGCGCATGTATACATTTATACACACAGAAGGCATGACACGTAAAGAAAGCTACTCAAGACTACTGTAAACTTCAACCAACAACAGCAGGGTCCTCCAGACAGAAAAAATGGAACTGAATATAAGCTCTGATGATTATGGCATAACTTGGTCTAGTTCAAGGACACTGCGTCAAGAAGGGTAGAACCTACTTAGGAATAGAATAAATTCGTTATTCAAGTAAAAAAAAGGGTAGGGGCGATGCAAATAATTTCCCGAACAAGGTCTAATGATATCGTCATTACTTTTGTATGGATCAAGAATATCGTTTCTTTTTGAGATTTTACTGAGAAAATCCGGTACTACCATAACCAAATGTTACAGCAATTTTCAAAAAATCATTATGTAAAAGATCCAAAGATGATTTATTGATGTCTGATTCCATTATATTGACCAGCCATGAATACAAATTTCGCTAAAAGAAAATATACACTTCTTGGTAAGAAACCTCTCTTTGGGAGCATTCATACAAATCTACCAGTACGTCCACTCATGAGAACCACTGAGTC
>NC_087217.1:34838715-34846215 GCF_015104395.2 Macrobrachium nipponense | reverse complement strand
AAATGAAAACTAAATGACTGGCGCTACAATTACAGGCGCACTGCTGCAGACAAATTTGATTATTTCTGAGATAGATCAAATCACAGGTGAGGATCCTGAAGAGAAATCACAAAAAAACTCCATAAGCTCTTGAATATAATCTCTGTCTCCTTGTTATATATATATATATAATATATATATATATATATATATATATATATATAATATATATATATATATATATGTATATATATTATATGTATGTATAATATATGTATATGTATATGATATATATATATATATATATATATATATATATATATATATATGTATATATAAGTCATATCACATTTCCGTGATTCATACATATATCAAGCTACAATGTCCTTTAATATCTAATTCGCTCGACTCCCGGGAATTGAATATATTGTTTCATATATGCTTAACTGAAGGAGAATTTTTCTCGATAATAGACTTGCCTGGACCAGGGCGCGAACCCATGGATCCTTTCAATCCAGGAACGTCAGTGAAGCTTTTACCTACTCGCGTTGGTGTAGGTAGGTAAAAGCTTCACTGACGTTCCTGGGATTTGAAAGGATCCTGGGTTCGCGCGCTGGTCCAGGCAAGTCAATTATCGAGAAAAAATTCCCCTTCGGTTAAGCATATATGAAATATATTAATTCCGAGTAGAGCGAATTAGATATTAAAGGACATTGTGCTCGATATATGTATATATATATATATATATATATATATATATATATATATATATATATATATATATACAATATATTAACCACAATGCTCTGTCAGCTACAAAGCCTCAGCGGCAAATACCAACATTCTCACTTTCATACATTAACTACTTTAGTTATCATGACATTTCTATCAAGATAGGCGTAGCCAGCAACCTATTCTTAAGAGCCTTACAAAATTGTTCCTCAGATTTCCTGGAAAAGGAATTTGAAGCAATTCGTAAGTACTTTCATCTTTAAGGTATCCTGACCATATAATTGAGAACGCGATTCATAAAGCAAACGTAATTTTCCACCGACCCCTCAAGACAAGACCAAAGAAATAACCAACAATGAAATAGAAATCCCTCACCTGAACAGGACGGTGACCCAGACTCTCGGAAAATCTAACCCTTTTATGTCCAACAAAAGACAATCCCCAAAGACACAGGAGTATATGAAATCCCATACCTGGACTGTGACCAATTTTACATCAGTTTTACAGGAAAATCACATACACAGAGATTAATGCAACATAAATGGTCAGTTAGGTATTTTTAACTATATAAATAACCATAACCACGGAATAAACTGGAATTGGTCACATATAATTTATAGCATCAAATATCGGTACAAAAGACAGATGATAGAATCAGCCTTGATTAAACAAAGATAGGTAATGAGCAACTCAAAAGACGCAGCTCAAACCAACGCTCAAGAAGTTAAAGAGAAATTATCAGCAGGGGTGTCCTAGTACTGAAACGACTACCTGTGGATAGATTGCATGGTATAAATACACTTTTCCGCAACTTTTCTCCTTCACTAACTACCTGAAGAGAGAGACAGTACTTACTTTCTAAATTTTGGCATTTTTATGGGTTCCTTTTATTAGATGGAATTCTGTAGTAACAGAATATTTTTTACCAGCCATATATATATATATATATATATATATATATATATATATATATATATATATATATATATATATATATATATATATATACATATACATATATTTAATTAAGCCCACGTCAATACACTTCTGATCCCATTCTGCACCAGATGTTTGAATGAAATTTGAGAGAGAAAGCAAGATTGTCAGAAATCGCTATTAATATCCTTTGCGTCACCTTGTATTATCCAAGTATCTCAGTCAGTCCTAGACAGCAGTTCCTCACATGAAGATTTCATCTAAATGTGATGTGTATGCAATGAAAAGGTTTTTGATATATAATATTATTTATCGAGCTACAATGTCCTATAATATCCCATTCGTTCTACCTCGGATTAATATATTTTCATATATGTTTACCGAAGGAGAATTTTTTAGTTGATAATAATTTCGTCCTCTCGTGGGTTCGAACCACCGCCCAGAGAGCTGAGGAGAAATCAGGACTCCAGTGACATTATCGACTCGGCCAACAAGTGAATGTATATGAATCACGGTGATGTGATAAAAATTCATATTCATATGTGTGTGTATGTGTTCATATATACACATATATATTTATATATACATACGCACAGACAAACAGACACATATATATACATTCACATACCTTCACATACGGAAGCAGTGTTCATTCACGTCTAATGTGATATTTTTTCTAAAATATACTACGTATTTCTTTCATAACTTATCAATAATAAATAATTGTAAGAAATGAACATCGTGGTTTACAGACGTTTCTGGCTTTCACCGCCTACCCTTTTATACGCTGTTCTATGCACAAAGAAATGAGGAACTGGCTTGTCATATGACACTGCTGAAACTATGAGAAATGATTCTGATTCCCTCTGTGTGTGCGCGAATGCCTCGCACGACTGATGGAAACCATTTTTGAAAATATTACTCATACCGGATTTTTTCCCTGGTCAGAGGTTTCGATAAACTGCAAAATACTACTCAGAATACATGGGAATAAATCATATTTAAAGAGTTTTGTAGTTGAGTAGAAGTTATAACAGAATAATCTAATCTATATATGTAGAAATTGAACCACTAAGGTACCGTACATGAATATAATCTTTAAAGAGTTTTGTAGTTGAATAGAAGTTATAACAGAATAATCTAATCTATATATGTAGAAATTGAACCACAAAGGTACCGTAAACACAGTGACCAGCATGGTTCTTTTGCGAAATGTTAAACAATTGTTCTTTCCTAACATGAAATATATGCTATTAAAGTGGGAATATGGATTCAAATTGCGAAATAAATTTCAGTACTAAAGCGTAGTCTTAGTTAAGAATTAAATAATAAAAACACACATATTTTTTTATAAACATATATCTGTGTAATATATATAGTATATATATATATATATATATAGTATATATATATATATATATATATATATATATATATATATGTGTGTGTGTGTGTGTGTGTGTGTGTGTACAGAGGGATCCACGGTAATACACTTGAGTGTCAAGTCGACATGTACTTGTAAAGATATATTTTCGCAAATTCATTCTTTCGATTTGATCTTCAAAAATATTACTTTGAATCCTTTTGTTAGTAATTTATATATCAAATGTATATGTAAATACATATGTATATATATATATAAATATATATATATAATATAGTATATATATATATAACATCATATATATACATATATATATATATATATATATATATATATATATATATATATATATATATGGAGGTTTTTGCCCCGGAGGAAAAATGAAAAGCGAGATAGCCAAGCACTTTCGGTCTAGTGCGAACCTTTATTCAGTTGTGCCTATATATACATAGCATCACATATACTTCGTGATCAAGTTATTCATATATATATATATATATATATATATATATATATATAGATCTAATATATATATATATATATATATATATACGTATATATATATATGAATAACTATAGATATATGAGTTATTCATATATATATATATATATATATATATACGATATATATATATATAATATATATATGAATAACTATATTATATATATAGTTATTCATATATATATATATATATATATATATATATATATACATATATACATACATATGTATATATACACATATTTATATTCTTTCCTCGAAGCTTCAGGTTCCTAGGAAGTCTTTAATGATGAGGTTACAAACCCCATTTCCACCTCTCACTTTTTTCTTTATCACATTTCAAGAAAATCTTCTGCTGAGTACGGAACAGAACGCCCTACTCCTACAAAAAATGGACGTGCCCCCCTCCTCCCACCAAAAAAAAAAAAAAAGAAAAAAAAAAAAAAAGAAGTAATTGTGTTGGTACATCAGTCCTTAGCTGATGGCAAATCTTTCGCTCGAATCCGAGTGTGCAGGACTCAAAATGCATGAGAAGGCTGACACATTTTATTTATACAGAAAATCCTCAGTAATACAAAGGCCAGTGATCTAACGATACAGAAAGCTGCACAGGTGTATATTTCATACTTATTTATGATTGTCAATGAACTTGTGCTGCCCCAATTCTTTCATCATAGCCCTGAGATTTCTATATCGTTTAAACTAAAAGATTTTAGGTGCATTGCAATCACGATAGTTTCTCATTCTTCTTTTTTACATCTCCTTTTTCATTTCGTCTCCATTGTAGCACAGTGATTGATGATTTCTATAGTGAATAAAACCCACATGAAAGAATTTACTTTCACAACTAGCATACAGGGACATCTAAAATGACTCGGTGAGGATATCTCTATGAACAATTCTTAGACAATCTTCAAATATAATGCAAAGGCTTAGGTGCCTATAATTACAGCTTACATATATGAAAAAGTAAATGATAATGGTGCCTGTATTATATTTCTGTAACCTGGTCTGTCAATATTACTTTATATTTTGAGCAGCCAATCATTTTGTTCCTGAAAAATTATTAAATCGGCTTCGCGAATCTTTCCGTTCTATTTTTCTTTTCAATTTCTAATACAATGTTTGCACATGATCACTCATTTGCGTGACTGAAGCGTGCAAGAGAGAGAGAGAGAAAGAGAGAGAGAGAGAGAGAGAGAGAGCTTTGAATACGTTTTCTAATGCGGGCACGAATTTCATTGCAGTTCGTAGTTCCGAACGAGTGAGTGCTCAGACAGCACGAATGAAATATCCATCGCCAAACCCAAGTAAGCTTGTTCATAATTTCCCTTGTAGGAATTTATATTGGTAATTCTATTTCTCGCCCGTGTTCAGAGGTTCTAAATGTCCCTCACATTTTTTCGGAACAGATAATCAATCCTACCAGAAACGACCAAGTTCCTCGGGAATTCCAGCGACTTCCAGGATTGGCTTTTTGTGATTTGTTAGCAGACATGAACACCTATTGCCTGATCCTGTCGTGCATCTGACATTCCTCGCCACTCATTCACTATTTACTGTTATCACGAGTCCAGTGAATGGCTGCCATGCTTTGGAAAAACTTATACACAAAAAGTGAATTTTTTTATTTCATGTAATAAAGTATTAATTAATTAGTCACCGTTTGATTACACTTTACAACATGAATGCTGTTATTCTGAAAAAATTCCCATGGCTTTGAATCACGCGTAGGATGAAGATACTATTCTCGTAATTCAATTAATTTCAGTGATTTCTATGCAGATGCTAATACCTTCCGCTCATATACCTTCACCAACAAGGTTATCAAATTGTTGCCGTTATAGGTTAGTCAAGTTTGACGTCAAATTAAGTGAAGCAAATTCAACAGAAACTCCACTTTTCAACGCTTTTTGAGAATGACCTCTCTTCCAGCACCTAGAATATTTCTAAATAAGATATATAAAGCTCTTCATATAAAAGTGTACCATGAGACGCCAAACCATCACTATTATACTCCCCTGTGCAATTCGGCAGAAGAAAGATTCATTCATGTAAGGCAAAAGGGTGAACAAGAATATGTGAAAACACTGCTTATCAAGTCAGTACATTAACGTCTTCGTTCAAACAGTCCATCTCACGTAATGCAACTGCAGAACAATAATGCAAGCCAGCGAGAGCATTGCAAGGGCATGAACGCCTCCACGTATATCGGTAAATTCCACAATATATTGTTACGCCTCTTCCTCCACCTCCTCCTCCTCCTCCTCCTCCTCCTCCTGCTCTTGTGTGCATATCCAACGCCCAGAGGGCGGGAAGGGGGCCAGGGGTCCCGGAGGGCATTTAACTTCTCCGATATATCGCCTGACTTGGGTTGTTTGTTGTCATTAAGAGCGTCCATATCTGCCAGAAAGGCGGCGGAGGAATCCTTTTCAATAAGCTCCCCCGTCCATAGCAACGGGGCGAACGAAGCTCTGACTTTAAATCCGGCCAAAATCCAGCACAGGTGGTTAATGGCTGCCTTCCATCAGCTGGCGAATGGCACGTTGGACGGGCTCAACGCTGCAAATGAATACCAGTTAACTAATTCAACATCGCGATTCAATTACACTTAATCGCTTGTCGAGAGACTCATAGAGATGGGGCCTAGTGCGGCCATGGCTCCCACGGGACCCCCGCCAGAAGGCGCTTCTTGGCAAGAGTTATTCACCCGTGTTTATATTCTCTCTCTCTCTCTCTCTCTCTCTCTCTCTCTCTCTCTCTACACTGAAAACGCATTGTCCCCCCTCTTGATCTAAGATGTGAATTACGTTGACGGACTAATGGTTAGTCGACAGCGGTGATTTGTAGGCAGGTTAGAGTAGCACGCGCTGGCAACCTCATCCGAAAAGTAATTTTTGAAAACCGAAAGGTTTGTAAATATAAATATATATATATATATATATATATATATATATATATATATATATATATATATATATAGTATATATATGTATATATTTACACACACACACAAACACACATACACACACACACACACACACACACACACACACACACACACATATATATATATATATATATATATATATATATATATATATATATATATAACTTTCGATTTCAAAAATTACTTTTCGGATGAGGTTGCCAGCCCGTGCAACTCTAACCTGCCTACAAATCACCATTGTCGACGAACCATTAGTCCGCCAACGTCATTCACTTCTTAGATCAAGAGGGGGGACAATGCGTTTTTCAGGAACGACCTCCCCTCGGAAATCGACTTCGAGCGTCTGGCTTGTGAGGTCAGTCCCAAGGTATATGTATATTGCCTTTGGTCAGTCCCATAAGAATTGAGCTACGGTCGTTATGCGTACCCAGCCTTAACTGCTGGGGGGGACCTAGTTCATTCACAAGTCCACAACGTAATCAAAGGGTATCACGATCTATTAAAAGATAAAAAGATATAAGATTTCGTGCAGCTATAGCAACCTCATCCGTAAACGCTGGCTGAGATACCTAAAGGCTATAACTCGGCTGGTGCAGTCAATTTCAAGTGAGATATATATAATATATATATATATATATATATAATAATATATAAACATATAATACACATATGTATATATATATATATATATATATATATATATATATATATATATACATATACATACACACACACACATATATATAATATATATACTGTTAAGAATATGGACGATTCATACCATAAAAAATAGACAAATTTGCTAGTTTTGCTTCACCACTTACATCTATGCGTAGGTACTTGAGTTTGAGAATCTCTAATTAAGATGAGCATTGCTTTGTGATCATCAGAACACACCAGGAAATCATTAGTCGTTAAAGGAAGGAATAAAAAAGTACTTCTGTCTTCTCATGGTAAGACTGTTTTTCACAGATTATCCATAATATGCATATTAACGAGTATAATTTGAATGACTTA
>NC_087217.1:34803715-34833715 GCF_015104395.2 Macrobrachium nipponense | reverse complement strand
AGGCTGAGGGATCTGAATCAGTCTAAGCTTATCATACTGAAGAGAAGATGATGATTATCGTAATAAGTGCAATGAACACAATAATGAAGAGGAGGCGAAAGGGAAGAGGAGGAAAGTAAACGAGAAGGGGAGGAAGCAAGGAGGGATCAGGAGTAAATGAAGCAACGCGAGGATGATTGATATTCCAAAATGAGATAGCAAAGGAATGCAGTCTTCCTCGATCACTCAATCTTCCGGCACACCTCTGGGACACCTTTGACCTTTCCACTCTACTCTCGTGAAACGAGTCTGTCATCACCTCATCAGACAAATATTTTGACCGCCTCCTCTCTTAGTGGTCGTGCCACGAGTCAGAAACCTTAATAATCGCCTCAGCTTTCTCTCTTATGAAAAGCGTGTAGAGACTTTCCTTAATCTTAACCGTGGAATATAAAATTCATTTGGTCAGTTTACTTTCAGGTATGTTTTAATCGTCTTCATTCTCCACTAGATAAATGCTCTGTTTTACAGAGTACGATGCTATGAAAACGTTTTGGTATTCTATCAGGGAAGACATATTTTTAATCTAAGTGAATCTTCTGAAACAAGTTTCACTTCATCTCTTGCATCCAGCCGAGGCAAATGACCTATACCTTATTGAGACAGGGGAGACAAATGAGTGAGGGCGCAGAATAATCATAAGACTGAAGAAGGAGCCGAGACTTTTGAAACAAAGCTGCCCTCAGGAAATTTCACCACAAAAGAAGCCTCGATTTCCCATCCTTACGGGAAAAAGGAAGATTTTTTTTCCTTGCACAAAATCGTGATAAAATTAGGCTTTGAATTTTTTGTTGCTGCCTCTTCTTTGAAAGCTGCAAGAATTGTTTTCTGGGATGTCAGCCTGACGGGACCGTCCAGAAGAAAGAGACAGGAAAGCGAGACGTCCGCAGGAAGGATAAAGGGAAGACAGAGACGTTTGGGTAGAGTTTGGCAGCGGTGAAGGGAGGTAGGTGGGTGGTGGGTAAGGACCTTCCATGGGGGGAGGGGGTAGTCGTAGTAACCCCACATTGCAAACAGGGCCCAGCATGCAACGCGTCAATTGCACCTTGTAATAGAGACCTCAGATCAGATCCTCCCATGGGCGGGACCCTTAGTCACGACCAGCGAGTGTGTGCAGACTGTTCACAACAACGATAGGGCACGCGCACCTCTGTGAAAATTCACATAAGTTAGGGCGCCCTCAACGCCGTTCGCTGTGACACAACGAGAGGAAAGTAAGAATATAGCTTCTACCAAATGCTAGCATCTCGCGCCATGTAAATAATAATAATAATAATAATAATAATAAAGAAATAAAATAAAATCCGGTTCTGAAATATACTCAGAATCATTAACAAACAAAGGACTCTTTACATCTTAGCAATTTTATAAGAATTGACTGCAGAGCACTCCGTATTGTACCATGGCATTATAAGCACCACTATCTGATCGAAGTCGAATCAGACTCAGTTATTTTCCATCTTAGATATGACATTTCTTGCCAGATTCAATGCAACTTAAGAGAAACGTCTCCGAGCAGAAGCAAGATTGGAAGCAGAGCCAGACGACGGATATAAACACCTTATTTACCTGTTCTCCTTCATTTCCATCTCTGAAAAGGAACGGCGCGCACGGCTCCTTTTCCTTTAATCAAAGGATCATCTTTACACACGATAACGGTTTTGACGCAAAACGAAAATAAATGTTATAAAAAAAGAAATAAGTCGCAGATAAATATTAGCCCAGAGACCCGTCAGTAATGGAGGGAAGGAGACAATAGCCGTGTCCGGGAGATCCCCAGATAGGGCTGTGATGAGACGGTGCCGTGAGAGTTTGTAGCCAGCGTCGACTGCTCCTGCACGAATAATACCCATCGCTGCCATTATTGGAACACATCGTTCCTCACGGCAAAAAATGCTTAATGTCTCAATTTCCCGAAGGTTGATATTCAAGAAACCTGATATATATATACACACATATTGTTTTTAGTGCCTCAGTTTTTCTCCGGCAGATTTTACATTCACGATTTCTTTTTATTTCTAGTGTGTGGGAATTGTTATACATCAGATGGGACGTCCAGATACGATCATTCTTGATGTATTGAATGGAGAAATATTATTCCGCCGCTTGGAAAGTCCTGACATGAAGGATTTTTGCCTTTAGCTCCCATAAACTCTCTTAGCACTTTTGCTACACAATCTCATTTATTCTCAACCTCGTACAGCACAATGCTGATGAAAATGTGCACATATACTTACTGAAACAATGAAAATATGCACATATACTTACTGAAACAATGAAAATGTGCACATATACTTACTGAAACAATGAAAATGTGCACATATACTTACTGAAACAAACAATATTTTCATCAGTACTCAATGCCGATAATTACCGAGTCTTAAAATTTCTAATTACGTAATGAGTAACTGATTGACGATTATTACAAGGTTACTTCAACGAGAAATGCAAATAACAATGAAAGGAAACCGTAAAAGTAAACAGCAGGTAGCAGAGATGTCATCTTTTCTTATGTCTTCTTGAAAGGCTGATGATTTGATAGTGAAATAAATGCCTGGCGACAAATCTAACATTATTTTCTATCCCTTTCCTCCTAAACATTTTCATCTATTCTATACCTGGTTTTTTGCTGAATGGAGCTAAAGTTGATAATAATAAGATCCATGGAAGGGTTCTTTTTTTTATATAAGAAACGTAAAGGAAGGGAAATGTATGATTTATGAATTTCGTATCCTGACAGGATCCCGCTTTTACATTCAGAACAGATTTTTTTTCCCTTCTGGGTGGCCTCGCGGTCAGCTCTTTCGTATCGAATTGCTTGGCCTGCTACAGCTCAGGTTCTGGGCGCCAGGTAGAGGAAGGCTTCAGCTGAATTCCAGGTCGTGTACTCTGAAAGAACCTTGATCGAATTGTACTGTCATCTGCACCTCTTCTGTACAAAAAATTAAACTGTCTTCTTTGAAGAAAAAAAAGTGCCATACGGCATAAAGCTATTGCGGTTTATCATCATACACGACAGGCCTCGTTGGGTAAATCGATTTGAACTTTTTTTTAATCGAAGAAGAAAAGACGTTTGAAAAGTGGTTTCTGAATGATTGATTTATTACCACACGTCACTGGGATCATAAGTCATTAACGCAAAATTCAATCTTAAATTTAAATAGACACACACGTGTATAGTATATATATATAAATATATTATATATATATATATATATATATATATATATATATACATATATCATTAAACAGAGAAGATAATATATGATACTATTAATATATAGAATCTTAAATTTAAATAGACACACAGTGTATATATATATATTAATATATATATATATTATATATATATATATATATATATATATATATATATATATATATATATATATATATATATATATATATATATATATATATGTGTGTGTGTGTGTGTGTGTGTGTGTGTGTGTGTGTGTGTGTGTCAGTCTTATTCAATAGTTCAATCGATACATAAAACCGACAAAAGAAAAAAATAATAAAACACTTGTAGTGACTAAAAGGGGCAATTTGTAATTATGTGAACGAGATTATTTGTGCTTTCCATTTATAATGTGATATTAATTCATTTATAAATGGAAAGCAGTCGCGCTTAGATCTAAACACGATTACAAATATTTTGTGCAAGTCCTTTTGTCCGGCTGACTGTGTTCCGTTATTTCCAATATTTTAATTTATTTACCTTTCTTCTCTTGACCTTCCATATTCTTTTACGAGAAGTCAGAGATTTTCGTCATAAATGATTACGTACGTTGGAAGAATTATTATACGGTCATTACTCGTCCCTATGCAGAAATACTATCCATGTTACTCGTTACGTTACAAAAAAGCGCACGATACAAACTTAGCTGACGTTATTGACTGATTGATTTTGAAATGAAATTTAGGTCTTGAGGACCAAGCGAAGGAATAGATGACCGTATTGCTTTTCTAGCTGTTGGTGAACATTCATGAGCATTTTTTAGCCCCCACTCCCCTTCTTTTTTCGACATTTAGCATATTAACGGCTTCCATGCCTTCGGTTTTCAGTCAGTCAATTTCAATTTCAGAGTGGAAATTTACCCAGCTAGATGTATAAAGGAGAGCTCACTGACTTTTTAGACATAAAAATCACACCGTTTCATCATGCATGTTTTTAGTACATCAGTTTTTAGAGAAAAAAACTCTTACAGGCATTGGAGGTAATTTTCACAAATCATGTTACTTTTCATTTGAAATTAATGCCTTAACTACCCCAGTTTTGAAAGGTTATCTTATCAAAAAAATTCGTATCCAAAAAAAGATTTTGGCTTTCTTAGATGCAAAGTTAAACATATCGAAAAAGAGTTCGGATTTCTAAAACTGAATCTAATACCTATGAATCTACTTAAGATTGGCTGCTTTTTTAATCATAGGGACAAACTACAGACCTTTATGAAGTCCAATATTATGTACAAATTTGAATGACCAAGATGTCTTGGTAGTTACGTTGGCTCATCAAAGAGATTGTTGCGGGTCCGTTAGTACAGCCACTTAGATTTGAGCTACAGAACTGACTCACGAATTACTATCCCCGAATTTTCTTGTATTAGAAATCAAGCCTCTAAATACAAAATTAATATTGATAAAAAACATTTTTCCGTCATTGGAACTACGAAACATTCTAGCTACTTAACGACCCTTGAGTCTTTGTTTATTAAGCGTCCTGCACCTCTTCTGAACTCCAACGTTTTCTTCTGCTTTGCACTTGGCCTGAGCGCTCTCTGTCTGGGCAGGAGTAAGCTTGACTGTGGTCTCACTTCGTCGTTTCCTTTTTATGATCAGGTTGGCTCTAAAATTCTTTCTTTTTTATTGCTTATAAATTTTTTTCAATGCTAAATAATGTAATTACTGTTTTTAATTTAGCTTTTATTTGGAATTAAGAGAATCAATATGTATTTTTCATTTTTACAGACCGATGACACAAAATATATATATATATATATATATATATATATATAATATATATATATATATATATATATATATATATATATATTAGAGAGAGAGAGAGAGAGAGAGAGAGAGAGAGGAGAGAGAGAGAGAGAGGTCACTCATATTTAAAATAACTTGCTGGTAAGGCGGTGATTTTCCCGCAACATAAGCCAACTCATGCACATACATACTACATACATATGTATGTTTGTATGCAAGAAAGAAAAAGGCCGTAACCGTCCGGGTGTATTTATACGTAGATGGTACTAGGAAAATATTTCCAATGTAGTCATACAATGTGAGTTGTTTAATTTTTTTGTTTACAACATTTATTTTTGTTCTGTCTCAGTTTTCGTCGCAAGTTCAAGGGTGCGATTACTGACCGAAGTTTTGCAATAAAAACTTTATCATTCACCACGACAAGCGTAAGTGCACCTGGACTTAAAGCGGCGTCCAGACAGGATTGTTACAATTAGAAAAGCACTTTTGAGCTATGGATAGGGAGACTTCAATTTCAGCGCAACTGATGAATAAGCACTTTTAATAACAGTAGTAATTTCGCATGCAATACTAGTAGTCTAGGGGCAAAATAAATACTAATAATAATTCAACAGCTTGGCGGAGATAACAGTTCACATCTCTCCCGAAACTGGATTAGAAATTAAATGAAAAACTCATAATTTTGAAACTCGACATACGCTTCTTCATATGATATTCTTCGCGCACCTCTGAAGCCTCTCCCAGGATTAATCTTGGCCGCTCCATACGGGGCGCCTGTGTTACAGGCAATGGCTCGCTAAGGGTAAATGGAGCTGTACTATGTATGACCCTTGTGATTTTCTTTAGGCTGTGATAGTAAGCATGGCTGACTGACTAATGTAGACTTCCGTCGCAAAGACTTCTATCATCGACGCTAGAAACTGATAATTTAGGTTCAAAGACCTAGATGACAAAAATGAAAACTTCGATTATTCGTCCATGTTTTTATACATTTTCAAACAGTGCCAGTAAAATCATATATAAAAACTGATGTAAAAACAAACGTGATTGTAAATCATATATGTTTAGAAATACCCAGCTTCCTACACAAACTTGCAAGAAAAGGGAAGGTGTGTGAAGGGACTCGGAGTTCCCAAGGGCATTCTGACACTCGAGTGCCAGTAGGAATGACACAGCCAAAGGGACCAAACTGTCGTTACAGAATAGATACGGTTGTTGGTCTCTCAAAAACCTATGAATCAAGATGACGAAATACACCAATTTTCTATTACTTGTTACTAATATGTAAGTTATGAGAACGGAAAATCTTTTGGTAAACATCTTTATGAGAATTAATCGCAGGTGAGGGTAGTCTAACGGTGAAATTGACAATCTCCCAGCAAACAGAACCTTAATTCCTAAAAGTGACTCTACTGACAACGTTCAAACCATAAGGTTGAGTAAAGAAAAAGATGTAACAGCGAGCGAGTGATAAACGATGACTATTCACAACAAAGTTCTTTCCTTTCTACATCAAACCGAACACCAATCATGTTACTGTTTCCAAATCCTGCTCGTCTCAGGCCCTCATCTCTCACGCTCTCCATCCGGCGCTGAGCTCGATCAGCGGGATAATAATTAGCACACGAAGTTAATATGTTAATTCAGTCTTCTAATTATGTCAGGGGAAAAGAAAATATCTTCACAGAAGTGGGAGTTAGCGAGATCAAAGCCTCCCGCCGATTGGCTGTGATAGAAGCAGCCAGTCGGAGCAAAGAGTGAATCCTTCATTACGTACATTTTCCACTTTGAAGCTCTCTCTCTCTCTCTCTCTCTCTCTCTCTCTCTCTCTCTCTCTCTCTCTCATCGCATGGCTCTTCAAAGGCTTCGATCAAACCTTTGATAAGTCAATTAGATTTTTATGTGAAGTATCGATTAATTAAAATGGAGATGGTAAAAATGGCTTCGGGTATCAAAGGCGCGTTTCTGTCAAAGATCTCAATTAATGTGTTTATTTGGGAGGAGATTTTCTTTCCTTGCTGATCATCATGATAATGATGTGCAGGAGTGAGTGTATGTGCTGTAAAGGAGAGAGAGAGAGAGAGAGAGAGAGAGAGAGAGAGAGAGAGAGAGAGATTAATTTTTATGATGGTCGGCCATTTCCTGAAACTTATAAATCTGATATTTTGTCAGGAGCGGGACCAACTGTAGGTAGGTGTGCCCTCGTTTCCCAAACCCGTTTCATACATTCCACATGTCCCATAATTCACGCAACCCCGCCGGAGGAGCTCCCTCTCCAGGGCTTCTCGTCCTCCTCCTTCGCCGCCATATCTCCATTTCTCTCTTCTCGCGATGGAAGAATTAACGTCATAAACTGATTCGCTCGTCTATGAGAGAGAGAGAGAGAGAAAGAGAGAGAGGTGAGTGCGTGAGTTCGTGTGTGCTCCTCCATCAGTCATCTACTAATTAGAAAACAGGAGGTGGCGCCTCCCTGGTGGATTCATAGCGAAACATTCTATTACACGGAGTGATGGCCGCGTATTAAAAGTTGTAGTTCGACCAATGATTCATAGACCCCGTTCCTGATTACTCACTGATCTATGCTGCTCAGGGGACCACGCCATATTGGATCAGGGGCGGCGATCCCCGCTGCCACACAGCCGTAAAAACAATCGGAAGAGGCGCTATATTGGCCCCACAGAAGGAAATTTATAGGGGCGATAGTCAAGGTCCCAGATCCCTCGCAACTCGTCAGCGCGGCGTCAGTCGACTTTCATCTCTCGGGAGAAGCAGCGTAAGGTCGAAGAAGCCGTCTCCTGGCTGGGATATAACATGATGAAAGACGTTAGGACATGTTTGGCGTGATGTGGCCGCGACGGTGATTGAAAGGGACAAGACGTGATCAAATCAAAGAGCACGATAACCGGAGCCGACCAACCGCGACAAACAGAATTTCTGAGCAGCTTTATACCCGGTCCACGCAGGCTGAGTTTCCACGTACACAAACACTCCTTTTTCCTTCCAGTCGGAAGGAAGAAGAAAAAAAAGTTTCCCTTCCAATATTTCCTCTTCGTGTCTTTGATTCTTTCTCCACCTCATCACTCCTGCGACTTGGTCAACATATTTGTAGGTCCAGTGCTTTTTTCATCATCATCCAGTCTATTGTTTGTTGTTAACGGCTGAAATATCAAAGAAGCAACCAAACATCTTATAAGATAATACACCTAAACAAACAACAAATCTGACGAGGCACTCGTAACGAATCACATTTTATCACAGGGGATCAATTAGGCTGCCAATCAATTTCCGAAATAAATCTTCAAAGGTAGCCGAGTTTCAAGTGCTCTTGGATTTTGATAACTGAAATGACGGTGCAAGAAAACGAAATAAAATCAAAAGTGTTACGAAATCTGTGGATTCTAATATTAATTGTATTACACTTACTATTCCCAGTGACACACAACCACTTTAAGAAATATGCACAGACACACATATCTAAACCTGTTTACCATATATATATATATATATATATATATATATATATATATATATATATATATATATATATATCAGTCACCATCCTCAATACTACCTCTACGTGGACCCAAGGAGCAGTATTCTAATTGAAGGATATAATTTTTAAAACTTTTTCCTCATTATATCTAACAGCTATTTTTCTTTGGGAGCTTCAAAGTTTCACTCATTGGGCTTGTGATACAGAAAAGATAAAAACAGCCTCCTAATAGGCAATAAATCCGCTTGTGATGTTCTTTTGGCAAACAGAATATGTCGTCAATTCATCTCCTTATTTACTGCATGATTAACATATTGGAATTTGCTCAGCCTGTGAGCACACAAAGCTTCAGAATAATTTTGAAACTAAAATTTTTTTTTTCGACATTTCAGTCATTTGAAATAATTCATATTCATATGATATATAAATATTTGCAGTGTTTGCAGTGTTGCAGTGATATCTATTGTGTTAAGACAGATATCAAACAGCATTTATATCGTAGTTGCAGGAAATTTGGCGCAACTGCAATACTCCATTTCGTACCATAACTTAAATTGCCTATGAGTACGGAAATATTCAGGGAATTTATTTTTTAATTTAACAATTACTTGCGTAAACCATTACTTACTCAGGTTATTGTTAAACTATTTTAATTTTTTGTTCCTTTTCAATACCTGCTAGGAACGTATAAAATCAAGAACGCACATATTACCCTCAGTGTTTTAATAATAATAATAATAATAATAATAATAATAATACTTCTATTACTACTAATTATTATAGATTGCTCCCACCCTTCAATTGCGATCACACCCAGGATCTCTAAAGTAAGAGACGAGTGTCACATTCAGTATGTCATAAAAGGCAGACGGAAAAGAAGTACTTGCATTACTCAAGGAGTGAACTGAGGTGGCTGCGTTTACAGCCCATAGATAGCCTATACCAGATAGTGTCACCTAGTCCTAACCAATGAATGTTTCAAATGAAAGCGCCTCATTTGAATTAACTAATATTCCCCAAATACGATGGAAACCAGCACAAACAGTGTGAAATATAACAAGTAGTTGGGTCAAAGTCACAGGTGTGTAAGTCTGTACATCCTGCCCAGGTAAATCTTTAGGTACTGGA
Organism: Macrobrachium nipponense; assembly: GCF_015104395.2. Classification (NCBI taxonomy): domain Eukaryota; kingdom Metazoa; phylum Arthropoda; class Malacostraca; order Decapoda; family Palaemonidae; genus Macrobrachium; species Macrobrachium nipponense. The sequence continues at coordinate 34,824,063 of NC_087217.1, read as the reverse complement.
ACTGCTTTGGTTCCAATTTCCTTTATGAATTTTGTGGCATGGTTGGTGGTAGTCTTGTTTCTTATCTGTTGTTTCTTATCTGAAAGGGTTGAGGTCTTAGTGAAAAGCATAAAGCTGACCATGAGAGGCTTACATGCAGACGCCAAGAAGCATTTGGTGCTACTGAGGCCGCCAGTACTTGATTGAAAACATACGATGACATTACCATTGCTTTATTCTGTTTGATTGGTTACTTGTTCAGAACATACTCTCAGTAGAAAGACTTGGTCGTCGTGGGTCAAGGAACAATGCAGAGAGTAGACGCAAACATACCCATGTCTAATAATGATCCAAGGTCAGTCAAGGATAGAGAACGATCAGGTAAAGTAGTACATAAGAAACGACCTTCATTCAGGGGATTCATCATAAATGACCACACAGCTTCTCATTACAACTCCATAACCTAAACGAGGAACAATACTTGCATTGTGATTTACACTTCATCTCTCTAGCATTCTTTTTGTACTGAATCACGTCTGTGATCATGCAGGACTGAATGAAATTTGGTAGAAACTCACCCACCCCGTCCAGTGAACTTCACCGAGTTAACTGATAATGAAGAATCAAGACTGAAGTGCCATGTGATTATTGATAAAGCCAACATCTGAAAATAGTTTTATTCACATAATAGACGGCACGCGCAGAAGCTCCGGAAAAATCAAAATGAATGTCGAGGAGGTTCCCATAAAGAGGCTTATCAAAGATTGTGTGAAATAAAGATCACCCAAAGCATGAAAGGCTCACCAGAAAAACACTTGAAATGGACACCTGAGCTTTGTTTGGTTAGTGACCGACAAAACATCCATTTAACCCCCTGGCGAACAAGATGCTGACTTTAATTACTTCCTTCCTTATCCATCGTTATCAAATTCAAGTTTCTCAATACGTCACGCTCTCTCTTTCATAATTATTGCAGAGCAAAGGTAGATATTGATCACCCTTCAGAAACAACACTTGTTGTTTAAAAGGGGCATAAAAAAACATATCCCAATGAGACTCCGCGAGTCACTTTGGCGTTACTTTTTTCACGACATCTTATATTCTTACGCTCCATTACTTGAAGAGTAAAATTGAGTGTTTGGAACACTGTCTTCAGGAATGCAGAACCGAAAAAGTGGACAATGTTGAAATGTTGGCAGGAATCTCCACTGTACCTGTAGGTGGAAAAAGACTTCACTGAAGAGTGTTTAGTGGCAGTCAGGTCGAGAAGTGAAACAGATTATTATTATTATTATTCACGTATGCAGAGCAATGAAATACACCATTTACATAACAGCTAATTTTCCCGAAAAAAGAACGTCTATATGTGAAAAAAGAAATAAGACCATAAGCAGATGCATGCAGTAAAGCAGCAGATGATTAATAATAAAATGCCAGGAATTCCAGAAAAAAGTTACAATGTTAAAAATGAAATGTTCAAAGCATGACCAAGCAGAATGAAGATTACGGAGATTACGCCGAAGTCTTACCATTCTCAAAGGACGGACGCAATGCTGAGTACTGAAATGGCATTTTGTTCTTTGATCTGTAAGCCTTGACATGTTATGCTTGACCCGAACAAAGCGTTCAGCTTTTATGTGAATTCAAACAATCTACTGTATTTTTTTCTGACTTCTTGTGAGGTATAAAATCGAAGGGTAAACACTACCACCTACACTTACGAAAATATGCATTCTCTTGACAACAACCATATCACAATGATAAACTGATGCGCTTATAATTTGCTACGAGAAAATATTATCACACGAAAAAGTTAACGCGAAAAATAATCATATACGATATACAAGAGAAACAGGAAACCTGGAGAGCGCAAAGCGTAGATTAAAACCAAATGAGTTGTTCAGAAAATAATACGAAATCGATGAAACGATACTTATGAAAATGCTTACATCAAAAAAAATCACAATTAACAGGCATGGTTATAATTGTGAGATTACAGTTTTTCTTAATTTTTAAGCAGCGAAAGAATCGCTAGAATTCTTTACTATATTACCTTTAGTATATGAAATCGCAACTGTGTTTTTTCGGAATCAATGACCATTGCTGCTGCAACCTAATTGATCAAAGCAGATATATATAAACAATAGATAACCTGAAACGTCTTCCGACTTGTGAAGGTCAATTATATCGATTTTTTTTTGTTTCTCACGAAAGATTTCAAGAGAAATGTTGATATCAAAAAGACCAACTGTTATTTGTTCTTTCTTTGATGACACGTAACAAAGCCCATTCATCGCAAAGGATGAAAGGCCATTCACATGTCAGTCAAAGCAGCGAATCAACGTCTTTTGTGGTTTGAAGAAAACATCATTTTTATTCTTCTATTCTTACATCGGAATATTTAGACGACAAACTTCTCACGCATTTCAGGATGAGGGAGTTGGTTCTGGAAATTAATTTGATATGTCTCACTGACGTCATGAATGATCTCACCTCAAAGGGATAATTTTGGAAGGCGTCGTTCGTCTTATTTTTCCAGACCTCTTCATCTAAATGCTGTAGTCTTCCGCTTTGACAGTGAAATGAACCAATATTGCCAAATGAATGTAGTTAGAATATATAGCTCAAGTTTATTTTATTTGGCGATTCACTTCATTTTTCCTTTTCAGTAGGAATTTATGTGCGGGTGTTATTTCAAGATCATTCATTGTTCAGTTTACAGAAGGTTAGGCTAATATACAGCTCTGAGACAGTCGGAATAACCTAGTACAATACCTTGTTATAGACGATGTTATAAATTGCGTAATCTACATAATAACATTATTGACGTAATGACTGGGTGCTCCTAGTGGCAGGGAAAGTCGATGGTTATAGGAAAGGTTTAATAACGCCCTGTATTCAGATTTCACTTCTTCATGACTTGTCGCTCCGAAAATACTCTGACTTAAATTATACCTACGGAACTACATACCAAAGTACGGCGCCTTTTTTTTTCTTTTTTTACCATTTTACAGGAGTATTATAATTTGATGGCAAAATGCATATTCAATTCTTTTAATTCTTCTGTGATGTAATAAATTTAGTATCTTAATTTTCAAGATCTTCTGTAGTTGTAGAATGTTTCAATATAAAATTACCAGTGTTAGTGTCTTTCGGAAATAAGCAAAATCTGTAAAGTTAGAGACAACTTTTATTCAACAATTGAAACGCTACCCGCAAGACTACATAGTACATTCACGGATATCTACTTCCACTTTTCCATCGTGCGATTTTATCTCTTGTCTGTAATTTTCATATACTGCATGAATACTTTCACATAACGTAATAGTAACCTCTTTTGAGGTATTCATTGTATGGCTGCCATCTTTTCTTCGGCTACATTCCACATACCAGCCTCTCCTTAATACTCTATTGTATGGAATAGTTCAAACAGGATAATGCTTTAAGTCATTCCTATCAGACTGTATTTGTCCATGTATTTACACAAGTTATCAAAATATATATAGCACATACACAAACATTTAGTAAATATACTTGTGTGAGTGTGCATATATATATGAATATATATATATATATATATATATATATATATATATATATATATAGATATAGTATATATATATATATAATATATATATATATATGGAGGAAATAAGGAACAGAGAAGCACGAGTTTGGCAGAAATAATTTTCTGATCCACACCAGGAACGAACCTCGGTCTCACGAGTGTCAGGCCAAGGCGTTAGCCTTTTAAGACTTTGGTAGGCCCCCAGCTAACCCCTTGGCCCGACACTCGATTTCTGCCAAACTCGTACCCCTCTGTCCATTATTTCCATATATATATATATATATATAGATATATATATATATATATATATATATATATATATATATATGTATATATATATATATATATATGTGTGTGTGTGTGTGTGTGCGTGTGTGTATATAGATATATATATATATATATATATATATATATATGTAGATATATATATATATATATATATATATATATATATATATATAGATATATATATATCAGATATATATATATATATATATATATTTATATTTATATATATATATATATATATATATATATATATATTATATATATATATATATACATATATATAAATATATCATAAATATATATATAGTATATAATATATGATATATCAATTCAAGCTACAAATGTCCTTTAATATCTAAATTCACTTTACCTCCCAAATGATAAACTTTTCATATATGTACCGAAGGGGGAATTTTTTAATTGATAATAATTCGTCCCCCCATGGGATCGAACCACCGTCCAAGTGGACGGGACGAAATCAGAACAGTCAGTGACGCTATCCAATCAGCCAACAGAGACGCTACAAGTTCATATCGATTCTGACCTTACAAATCACCCTCGATCTGGATGCTTTCGTAATTAGAATCGATAGGGAACCCGTCTACCATGTTGGCCAATTCGAGCGTTTGACAGCACGTAGCCTTTTGTTATGAATAATTATCACATCGAACCGTGATCCATTTATATATCAATTCAAGCTACAAATGTCCTTTAATATCTAAATTCACTTTACCTCCCAAATGATATATTTTCATATATGTACCGAAGGGGAATAAAAATTTTTTAATTGATAATAATTTCGTCCCCCCATGGGATCGAACCACCGTCCAGTGGACGGGGACGAAATCAGAACAGTCAGTGACGCTATCCAATCAGCCAACAGAGACGCTACAAGTTCATATCGATTTGACCTTACAAATCACCCTCGATCTGGATGCTTTCGTAATTAGAATCGATAGGGAACCCCGTCTACCATGTTGGCCAATTCGAGCGTTTGACAGCACGTAGCCTTTTGTTATGAATAATTATCACATCGAACCGTGATCCATTTATATATCAATTCAAGCTACAAATGTCTTTAATATCTAAATTCACTTTACCTCCCAAATGATATATTTTTCATATATGTACCGAAGGGGAAATTTTTAATTGATAATAATTTCGTCCCACCATGGGATCGAACCACCGTCCAAGTGGACGGGGACGAAATCAGAACAGTCAGTGACGCTATCCAATCAGCCAACAGAGACGCTATAAGTTCATATCGATTCTGACCTTACAAATCACCCTCGATCTGGATGCTTTCGTAATTAGAATCGATAGGGAACCCCGTCTACCATGTTGGCCAATTCGAGCGTTTGACAGCACGTAGCCTTTTGTTATGAATAATTATCACATCGAACCGTGATCCATTTATATATCAATTCAAGCTACAAATGTCCTTTAATATCTAAATTCACTTTACCTCCCAAATGATATATTTTCATTATATGTTAACCGAAGGGGAATTTTTTAATTTGATAATAATTTCGTCCCCCATGGGATCGAACCACCGTCCAAGTGGACGGGGACGAAATCAGAACCAGTCAGTGACGCTATCCAATCAGCCAACAGAGACGCTACAAGTTCATATCGATTCTGACCTTACAAATCACCCTCGATCTGGATGCTTTCGTAATTAGAATCGATAGGGGAACCCCGTCTACCATGTTGGCCAATTCGAGCGTTTGACAGCACGTAGCCTTTTGTTATGAATAATTATCACATCGAACCGTGATCCATTTATATATCAATTCAAGCTACAAATGTCCTTTAATATCTAAATTCACTTTACCTCCCAAATGATATATTTTCATATATGTACCGAAGGGGAATTTTTTAATGATAATAATTTCGTCCCCCCATGGGATCGAACCACCGTCCAAGTGGACGGGGACGAAATCAGAACAGTCAGTGACGCTATCCAATCAGCCAACAGAGACGCTACAAGTTCATATCGATTCTGACCATGGTTCGATCCCATGGGGGGACGAAATTATATCAATTAAAAAATTCCCCTTCGGTACATATATGAAAATATATCATTTGGGAGGTAAAGTGAATTTAGATATTAAAGGACATTTGTAGCTTGAATTGATATATAAATGGATCACGGTTCGATGTGATAATTATTCATAACAAAAAGGCTACGTGCTGTCAAACGCTCGAATTGGCCAACATGGTAGACGGGGTTCCCTATCGATTCTAATTACGAAAGCATCCAGATCGAGGGTGATTTGTAAGGTCAGAATCGATATGAACTTGTAGCGTCTCTGTTGGCTGATTGGATAGCGTCACTGACTGTTTCTGATTTCGTCCCCGTCCACTTGGACGGTGGTTCGATCCCATGGGGGGACGAAATTATTATCAATTAAAAAATTCCCCTTCGGTACATATATGAAAATATAGGTCATTTGGGAGGTAAAGTGATTTAGATATAAAGGACATTTGTAGCGTTGCAAATTGATATATAAATGGAGCACGGTTCGATGTGATAATTATTCATAACAAAAGCGTACTGTGCTGTCAAACGATCGATTGGCCAAACATGGTAGACCCCTTCGGGGTTCCCTATCGATGCTAATTACGTGATTAGCAATCCATGATCGAGGGTGATTTGTAAGCGTCAGAATCGATATGACTTGTAGCGTCTCTGTTGGCTGATTGGATAGCGTCCACTGACTGTTCTGATTTCGTCCCCGTCCACTTGGACGGTGGTTCGATCCCATGGGGGGACGAAATTATTATCAATTAAAAAATTCCCCTTCGGTACATATATGAAAATATATCATTTGGGAGGTAAAGTGAATTTAGATATTAAAGGACATTTGTAGCTTGAATTGATATATAAGGATCACGGTTCGATGTGATAATTATTCATAACAAAAGGCTACGTGCTGTCAAACGCTCGAATTGGCCAACATGGTAGACGGGGTTCCCTATCGATTCTAATTACGAAAGCATCCAGATCGAGGGTGATTTGTAAGGTCAGAATCGATATGAACTTGTAGCGTCTCTGTTGGCTGATTGGATAGCGTCACTGACTGTTCTGATTTCGTCCCCTCCACTTGGACGGTGGTTCGATCCCAGGGGGGACGAAATTATTATCAATTAAAAAAATTCCCCTTCGTACAATATATATATCATTTGGGAGGAAGTGAATTTAGATATTAAAGGACATTTGTAGCTTGAATTGATATAAATGGACACGTTCGATGTGATAATTATTCATAACAAAAGGCTACGTCTGTCAAACGCAATTGGAACATGGTAGACGGGGTTCCCTATTCGATTCTAATTACGAAAGCATCCAGATCGAGGGTTATTTGTAAGGTCAGAATCGATATGAACTTGTAGCGTCTCTGTTGGCTGTTGGATAGCGTCACGACTTTCTTTGATTTCGTCCCCGTCCACTTGGACGGTGGTTCGATCCATGGGGGGACGAAATTATTATCAATTAAAAAAATTACTTCGGTACATATATGAAAAATATATCATTTGGGAGGTAAAGTGAATTTAGATATTAAAGGACATTTGTAGCTTGAATTGATATATAAATGGATCACGGTTCGATGTGATAATTATTCATATATATATATATATATATATATATATATATATATATATATATATATACATATATATAAATATATCAGATATATAGATATATATATATATATATATATATATATATATATATATATATTTATGTATATATATTTATGGTACATATATATATATATAATATATATAGATATATATATATATATATATATATATATATATATATATATATATATATATATATATATATATATATATATATATATATATATATATATATATATATATATATATATATATATATATATATATTATATATATATATATATATATATATATATATATATATATATATATATATGTTGATCCTTGAAACATGCAGTGTTGTAAAATAGAGTAAAAAATGGCTTTACATTTTTCGAGTTATTCTGACGGCGTCATAAAAGATTTATCTTCTCACGAGACAATGAAAATTTTGCCGCATATTTACCAACCTAAACTTCAGAATTATTATTAACTATTCATGTTTTTTTTCAAGCCTCTTTCAATGCTCTCTTAAGATCAGACTACGGAATATAATTAAATGGAATGAAATGCAGGTATTCATCTTTATACTAATATACTAATACATACACACACACATATACAACACACATATATACAAATATATATATATATCTTATTATTATTATTCAGGCACTCTTCTGAGAAGCAAACAAGTTTACAAAATGTGGCACTAAAAAGCTATCATGGCTGACCATTTCGTTTGTCAGTTACAAGGAAATTCTAAACGGAATAGATTTTATCCAAAACGACATCATTACCAAGATGGTTGGCCAGAAGATTCAGCCGATCGTATCTTGTATTGCAAATTGGCCAAGAGATTCATCAACTAAAATGATTGCGAGAAAAACATAAAAATTTTGAGAAAATTATCTATAATCCGAAATTATATTTATTGAAAGGTGAACACTACTGATACTGGACTGAAGCAGACCTAGGTAGACTATAAATAAGAAACAATGATCGTTTATATTACCCTCGATCCCGTTAGATGAACGATGAGCTACCTTTTCATGATTTAAGGACAGCATTTAAATTGCAACCACGTGTTCTACATGAAGACAGATGGTAATTGCAAAATTCTTACTATAAATATGAAGGATAATTGTAAAGCATCACCAAATGATGTTCCTTTCAGATCTTGTTCGAAAAAGTCTCGAGGGAAAGAAGCCTGCCATAAATATGATGACCATTATTAGCTATTACAAAGACGATATTTCTTTTATAAAGAAAAAGCCGTAAAGATAGAAAAAAGATATACTTTAGCACTGATCTGAAATTATAATTGGGATGCTCCACGATGGAGGTCATTTCCACTGATATCTCTGAACTGTGTGGAACCAGTAATTTATGGATCACTTATGACTCGGAATCCATTTGTCTGGAGGTCTACGACAACTCCCAGTCAATCTCTTTATTGCGTGACTGGGAACAAAATTGCTCCCAAAACGATATTCCAGACGAATTCATATCATCTTTATGAATAAGGAAGATTTTGACTATAGCAACATTTACAGGTAAATTTCAGTTTAAAAAGGTATCAATACCAATCATAGAAGAAATTGTAACGCAAGAAAATCTAACGTGATTATTGTTAAGCACTGTCATCCTCCTATGTGTGTCTGAGCAAAATGACAATGTTCAATGTAATTTTGAAGAATACTTTCGGCCACATGTATTACTTTAAATCGTCTCATGCATAAACCCACAAATGTATCTGAAATTCAGCCTTGCAGATTTCGTCAAACACTTTTTCGCTCTTTTTGGTCATTTTCGGCATGTTCAACATTCCCTTTAAATCTTGAGATTATTTTTTTTTCTTTTTTTTTCTTTAGTAAGCAAAATAGTTAGCGAATTTAACTGATTTTTTATTTTTCAAGTTATTTTCGTTCAATCTGACATTCTAGTATAGGAGAAGCTCAGCAGATATCAGATCCCTCTTCAAAATGGAGGACTCTTAACATTCTTGCAAGAAAGGTTTTCCTACACTAACTTGTCGTTTTTCCTTGTAAATTCAATTCATTTAAGAAATGCCAGATCTCTGCCGGATAAGATGAACATCTGAAAAGCGGAAGGACTCAAGTCATTTGCATTATGTATATGTTACTAATGATCATGGTTATCGCTTTAAAAAAAAAAAAAAAAAATCATAAATATCACAATTAAAGTACCTGAAGTCGAGAAACGTAATTGCGTTGTTCTTTGTTAAATCAATTTAGTGTTTATTAGCGGAATATTTTACTGTATTCTCATCTATAAAGTTACAAAATAATTCAAGGAACAAACAAAGTTCTTCTAGTTCGAAGACCTAAATCTGACCAAAGTTTCCCAGGATACAAAAGTCTGCAAGATTCTGTTAAAGACGTTCAAGTACATTTCCTTGAACAGATTTTCAAAATACTGCTGAATGTTTAATGAAGAAAAAAATGGTTTAAAGTTTAACGATTTCCGTCATGAAATGGAATTTGAAGCTTCCATTTTAGTGTTCTGTAAAAGAAAACTATTGAGATGGCAGTTTGTCTGTCCGCCCTCAGATCCTAAAATCTACTGAGGCTAGAGGGCTGCAAATTGGTATGTTGATCATCCACCCTCCAATCATCAAACATGCCATCTTGCAGCCATCTCGCCTCAGTAGTTTTGATTTTATTGAAGGTTAAAATTAGCCATGATCATGCTTCTGGCACCAACAACACATGCCACCACCGGGCCGTGTGTGAAGGTTTAATTGGCCGCGGTTGAGAGTTTCATGGGCCGTGGCTCAGGTTTCATACAGTATTACTCTGTACAGAAAACTCGATTGCGCCGAAGAAATTTCGGCGCCTGTTTTACTTATTTATCTATAGTTTAAAACTCAAATTTTGGTTTAGAAGAAACAAATAGTAGTATATATACATGTCGTTTCTTTCAGCAACCACTCGAAAAGCTTCTTCAGAGGACCTTGAAAAGAATGACAGGGGTTCTAGAGACGGTTTAACAATCCTCTTGCAGGTCTGAACCTCTCTGGTTACTCCAAAAATACCTATCGCTTCTCTGGATTCCTTTTCGCGTTCCCCGTGAGCTTTTTCCTCGTCTGCTGCTTTCAATGTTTTCCCCTGTACCTACTTATTTCTATGCTCGCAAGTACTATACACTCTGAGAGCTTTGGTTCGTCGTTCAAACTGTTCAAGGAAACTTGTAAGGCGTACGGAAAGGTGTCTTTGATAAGAAAATTGCTTTCCTAGTTAAAATACTTCATTTTTCTCTGAGAACTATATAAAACAGCGAAAAATTGACTATCAAGAGTTATCTGATGAACGAATTTCTTAACAATTATATAAATACCATCAGTATTTTCTGTAAATACATCGAATAATTAATGCTTAATATAACCAACGGTGTTTTCCTTTTTGTCCTCGATCCTTATCAACCGCACCCCAAAAGCTCCTTTGCCTTCAGCAGCTACCGAACAAACAAACACACACACACATACAAACATACACACACACACACACACATAGACGCAGGCACATACGGACAGACGCGAGGGAGCGACAAAATATAAAAAACACCCATTACCATCGGCCATAAACAAAATATATTCATATACTCGCCATCATATTTTTCAATCTATGGGCCCCGGAGTGACTTCGGATCCCCGCCGAAACTGATGGACCCGACAGGATTTAAACATTTTTCGGCTAAAATTTTCATGGCACCCGAGAGACGCCGTAAATAAAGAACGCTTTGACGTCGGCTACCAACGGGCCATTGAATTTTGGGAATACGGGAGAGGAAGGAGAGGAGGGGAGGAGGAGGAAGGAGCAACTGACAGGGTGGGGGGGGTGTAGGGGGTTGCGTGGCGGAAAGAGGGGGAGAGGGCGGAAGGCTGAGCAGAGAGGAGGAAAGAACGCCAAATAAATCGGAAAAATAAAAGAATGGAAGAATTTAGGATCATGGTAAACAATAAAAGGTATATTGGAAGGAAAAAGAGGAGACCTATATGTAACTATTGGTGGAAGGGAGTGAGGAAAAATGGAAAAAATATGCTTTAGATTGGACTAGTCAGAGCCGGGAAAATAGGAGCAAAGGGAAAGAGATATTCTGAATGGCAATTATAAATAAAGAGAATATGAAAAATGGGATTTTCGAAAATCTAGTATACCTACTACAGGAAGCTGTAAAAAATATTTGGCAATATGTATTTTAGGGATTAGCCCTATACAAAATATGAAGAGAACGGAAAGAGATAATGCAGGACAAACTTACCAACAAACCAGCGCCCGAATTTCAAAAGAATTGAAGAAAAATCTTCAGAAAACTTACCCGCACCAAATCTGGATATGATGCGAAGTGGGGCCTGAATAACGTTCATGGCTTTTGAACAGAGGCTCCAAATCTGCCTGATGGTTAAATCTTTTGAATAATAACAATTAAAAATCTCTCCCTGCAAACAAACGAGATTGTGTTTACTGAATATACGACAATGACCATACGACTAGCTTGCTGTATTTTTGCTGACAAAGACCTGAAAGACGAAGGGCTTCTCGCCAGGACAGAAAGTGGAAAAATTTTGATCTTATTTCCACAGTCATGGCAGGATTCGGACCCAGATCTTTCCTATTCACGAAGCACATTCTAAGTAATTAGTTACCGTAGAAATTTGAATGGAAAAGAAGAGAGGTACAAAACTCAAATTATGAAGACAGTCTTAGATCCAACTTGATCTCATTGCAGTGTTAAACCATATGACATAATGACAAGCTTTATGTAAAAAAAGAAAATCAGTTCGTAAAGTGAGTCAACGCGTTTTTGAAAACGAATCTGCCATCCACCATCAGTTAGAATTCATAATAGCTTCATCCGGGTAACATGACATTCGTACGCTGTCAACGGCCATATTCGGAATCTCCGCGACCTCTCATCGTTTCCGAGCCTCGCTTTTGGAGTGAGTAGATGACCTAGAAATGTGATAACCGTAAGAATGTCTTCTCCGAGGGTATACTCATAATTTCGAACTAAGCACTGGCATACTTTACGTTTTGATCAATTATGAAAACGTCACCATACCAGATCTTACAACCATTACAATGAACGAATATATCGAAGGTGATTTACATCTCAATTAGAAGACTTAGTTAATATTGCTCCTGACTACACCAAGTCAATCATTTTTACACCACAGACTTTCCCCTTGATCATTCCAAATCGTTCACTCGGGAAAGAACTTCAAAGGACCCTCACCACCACCACCACGCCATCTGCCCCCACTCCCAACCCAATCAAAAATGGCTTTGAGCTAACAAAGTTAAACTTTTGCTTTCTTGTTTGTGGCATGTTCCTTTGCAAACCTTTGCAGATTACTTACATATATTCTTCCACCTTAACACAACTCATGCTATTGACTAAATCTGATCTGATCTAAGTTTATGAATTTATTGCAGAGCCAGGGCTTAGACTTTTGTCGAAATTCCTGTTGAACCTCTTATATCTCACCTGTCTACTGCTTATGGCATATACAAGTATACCGACTGAGTTTTAACCCTAATGTTCATTGTTTTCAGTTTTAAATTTCTTATTTTTTCTATTTGTACTCATAGCAACTTACCGATTTGGCGATTAGAAATGAAAAATCTATTTGTTGCCCAGTTATCAAATCTGCAGTCTCCAAACTGCTGTAGGTGAGAGGATATTCTGACAAGTTTCCTGTGGCTTCTCTGACGTTCACTTTTACCATCAAGAACACTATTACAATAGAGCTCCGTTTGAAATGTTTTCAAGACCTGAAATGAGTGAGAGAAAATTGCTTTTCTCCTTCACATTCATTTCTTGGAGAAGGCAGCACAAGTAAAGAGCCAGTATCTCCAGTATCGCGGTGACCACCCTCTTCGAAAGTCTTTCTGGATCCTCTTTACGGGACTGAATAAACCGCTGGACGACAGAATAGCATTCTGGGAATAAGCAAACTACAATATTGAGTACAGAGAAAATGTTTTGAAAGGAAGACGAAACCGGCCAAGATTCATACTTATGTTTCATTTTTCCCTTTGATCCATCCGCGTCTACACATCGCGTTTTCCGATGATTTCATGCATAAGTAATACGATTCTGATGGAGTCACAACTAAAGGAACTTCATTCAAGTTTGAAATTAGGCCATCTTCCATGGGGACTTCCTACTAATGTTATATTGTCATCTTTATTCAGTTTTGTGATATTGTCGATCTCATAAACTTCATAATAATCGAGAGAGTAAGAAGAAACTTTCATAAGAACTTCAACATAATTTTCTGAACTCATCAGTGATTCAGGGATGAAAGCAGGACGTGAAAAACAGGCACATCACATCCTGTGGGCATCTGTGGCGAGATTGTTTGGGCTTCATCTCAGCGTTCGCTAAGCAACAACCACAAGAAGCCAGTGGAATGCTACATTCCAAGTTTATCATCACATCTTATGAGTTGTAAAGCCGGACAATTCAACTTTACGACTTTCAATAAGGTTACCCACTGTAAACAAATTGTAGGGGTGAAACGTAACTTTCGTTTTACCATCTCATGTGATTTTTGTGTAAATGGGAACAGGGTGCTTTCATCTCTATTCACAAGAGGAAATAAAATATATCAGTGAATTAAGATAAGTTATAAGAATCAGAGGACCAATAAAGTGTTGGCTATATATTTCATCAATAGTGGTATCAGCTTTATGAGGTTAATGGGTGTACACCGATAAAGTCTACGGGAAATAAACTCAGCGTTTGATCAAACACTTTCAATGCTTTTTAGACACGAAACATTCAATGAAGTTTGGCTTTCGTAATAGCAACTAGCTAAATGAAACTAGATAACCAGAGAATAAATTTTTTTATTTCTGTATACTACGAATGGCTACCAGTACTTCATTCTGTATAGAGAACATCACCGCTGCATTTTTCTAATGATTGCAATTCCTCCAGCGTCGACGTGCTTCACGAAATACTAAGTTTCGATTTCAATTGAGACACCACTAGCGACCTCTACTCATGCTGCTGCCGCTACTGCTCATCCTGGGAAGTGATACTGCTACTGTTACTTTCATCATTGCCAATGATTTTTTTTTTCCCCGTTGTTATATGGCCAAATGAGGCAATCAGCTTCCTCAACTGCCCTTAAAACTAACAAACAAATAGAGAAATGCGCCGAAGTTTCTTTGGCGGAATCGAGTTTCCTGTACAGCATATAATGTGTGAAACTCTCAGCCACGGCTAAAACTTGGTATGTTTGATGATTAGAGGATGGATGATCAACATACCAATTTGCAGCACTCTACTTTCTGTAATTTCTAAAATTTGAGGGCGGACACGAATAAGAGGAAACGACAGCAGTGGAAAGGAGTAAATGTGGAAGGTTCTGGAAATGTAGTGTAACACTAAATTTTATTGGTCAAACTTTCTCTGTGACAATTTCACTTTATTATTATTATTATTATTATTATTATTATTATTATTATTATTATTATGTCTTCGGTCTTGTTAACGTGGCCATTGTCCTGGTTCTTTTTTTTTTTTTTATTGTATAGCTTTATTTTCGTTTACAGAGTCGTTACAATGGCATAGTTAGGGCATGTAAAACTATGACCTTTTTCGGCTTAACGAAATACTAGAATTATTTTAGATACGTTTAGCTATAATAATCGAGATCAACTTCCCTCAACCACAGGATCAATGTTCATAAACGTCTTCAAATCTAGTTTGTCCAACATTACAACCGTGATCTTCAATTAATTTAATTGACGCTGTTTTGAGCAACAGATAACAAGTTATTCCATTTAAACCTTGGGTAGGGGGTCGCCTTTTTTTTCTTTTTTAAATGGTAGGCGAGGGATGTAAGGTGGTATATTAACCGCCATCTCGGAACCATTCCACTTAGTTCCAGGTCATTTATAAACTAACCAACTACGTGTTCAGATCACCGACGTTTTTTCACACCTGCTACAATGAACGAGCGTAGGGAGCAAAAGAGACCAATTTCTTTTTTCACAAATGTTTATCCTAAACGTTTTAGCTTTCCGCTGTTACGTTTCATTGTACATCCCATTCCTCTAACACCTCTCGCATTACCGCTCTTCCGCTCAATGACGGTCGTTTGTGGAGGAGTTAGGAAGGCCGCTCCCTCCCACCATTACTACATTCGGCAAGGCTTTGTTTGTGAGCGTTCACGAGATAGGGTGAGAGACTGGTGTGTGTGTGTGTATGTGTGCGTGTGAGTTTGTGTGTGAGTGTGTGTGGTAGCCCCCTTAGTAAGGCATAGCGTGCGTGTGGACAATATATCAGAGGTGTAGGTGTTAGCTGAGGCGTTTGTGAACATACGCTCTGTGTCTTGCCTCCCATCACCTTCACAACCCTGATTTATCTTTCGCTGACTCCACTTACTAAATTGCCGGGTTACGGTCCAAGGGATGTCTTTTTCCTCCACGCTTCTATTTGTTTACGTCTTCATTTGTTAAGGCTGTTTAATCAGGGGTTAATGCTCATAGCCGACGAGTGTTGACGTTGTTGCTTTTGCTGCTGATGGTGATAAAAATCGTTGCGGGAGTCCAGAGCGCAGGATTCTGTTCCTGAAAGTCGAACGGCTGTTCTTCATTGGCGTTCTTGCTCACTTGCAAGTTGCAATTGCATTTATGCTCTCTTTCAGAAGCTGAATTCTAATAGCAAATTTCACAACATTATGATATACCTCAAAGGTTACGAGATCTCATTAGATTTGGAACATTTTATACAAGTCTAAACAAAACGTAAAGAGGATTTAGATAAAGCAAGGATCATCAGCAGTCAGAAATGCAACATAGCAAGATATTAACCATATTGAAGTATTGGTTTACAGGTTTGAATAATCAGAAATGTTTACAGGACAATGCGCATACTTTCTCGGTGTTAGGATACTCGCTTCAACTGAAATGGGAACAGAATTTGAATCCTGGATGCAAATAAAGCAATGATGAAAAGGTCCTTCACGAGAACTTGTTGGCAAACTAATGAATTATGTACATGGAGTCATTCAACCGGTGTGCAATATAGCCAAGGTGGGGAAAAGAATGGTGTCAGGGTAATGTTGAAAAGAACCCTCTCCAAGGGTGCCCATATAGTTCGGGAAAAAAAGTACACATACGCACACACATATACGTATATATATATATATATAATATATATATATATATATATATATATATATATATATAATATATATATATATATCATACATACATACATACATATACCATATATGATTTCTTGGCAATCTTTTCTTCAAGTGCTCGTACAGTTTACTGGCAAATCTACAAAAGTCTCCATCACTTTTTACAGTCTTCGAGGACTACAAAAGAACAACATTCTACTGTATAAAAGATTACAGCCAAAGATTATCGGAAAACAAGATTTTAAAAAATAAAATAAAAACTAAAAATTTCCGATTTAAAATATAATATTTAATACAAATTATATTATATATATATATATATATATATATATATATATATATATATATATATATATATATATATATATAAGTAAATGTATATGCACACACACACACACATATATATAAATAAAGGTTTTTTTGCCACGAAGGAAAAAAATGAAAAAGCGAGTTAGCCGAGTACTTGCGGTCCTATTCGGACCCTTTACTGAGTATACCTCAGTAAACGGTCCGAATAGGACCGAAAGAGTACTCGGCTAACTTGCTTTTTCATTTTTTTTCCTTCGTGGCAAAAAAACCTTTATTTATACATAGCATCACGTTTTATATACTTCGTGATCAAGTTATTCACACACACACACACACACACACACACACACACACACACACACACACATATATATATATATATATATATATATATATATATATATATATATATATATATATATATTAATATATAATGTGTGTGTGTTGATTTTAAATCACAAAGTAAAAACGTAATAATCGAACGAAAAAAAATTACCGCCATGAAGGAAACCTGAAACAATGAGATGGTAAGTACTTTCGTTTTATTGTCGAGTTGCTGTTCACATAGCTTGGTAATGAGGCGAATGTACTTAGCGACTCACTGTTTCACTCTTTCCTTCGTAGCGGTAACTTTGCTCATCTATATATATATATATATATATATATATATATATATATATATATATATATATATATATATATATAGCTACATACACTTAGCATATACATACATATAGTGGGAAGCTACCGATGTGCTGTAGAGAGTTGTTAATGAATTATCAGAAAAAGCAATTTATAGAACTAAGAGGATGGAAAATGAATGTTTCTACGGATGATATGGCATAAATGGAGCAAACCTCTGGTGACAGGGAAAAAGAGGTGAATTACAGAATTACATAAGGCAGCAGATCCTCTGCAAAGGCTTGAGAGAGAAAAGAAGTTATTGCAAAGACAGCTTTAGAAGATGAAGAGTGAGTATTGACTGAGAATTAGAGAAAGCAGTGACATCTCTTCAGACTGACTGACTGATTGCGTTCCGTAGACTGGCGTCCCCACACCTGTCTATCGATAAAATGCCTTCGTAGTGTATGTGGAGTATGAAGGACTGAATGGACGAGAAATGTAAGTATTTAATAGAGATTTAGTAAAAAGCGAGAAGATGGGTCTGTGTGCATAAGGAAGGTCTCTTGACGGGGAGAGAATGGAAGACGATAACTTAATGAAAACATCCATAATTGAGACGCTGTTGGAAGATGAAAGTGTCGGTTGAAAATCCAAGAATCCACCGAAGGTTTGTGCAGAATGCAGTAGGTGGAAATGTACAATGCATCAAAAAATGGGAGCAACGCTTTAGTGATGAGTGTTCTGTGTTACTAAATAGAATGGCTGAAGTTCCCTACACGGGGCTTATCATTAATTTAGTTTTGAAAGGGTAAACGTAGATAAGGATATTGTTCCGTTTAGTTTGTGTAGACAATATTTCAAGGCTATACTCTGACAATCCCTGTGTGCTGTGGAGGAAGCAGTCCCGGAAGCAGAACCAAAAGTTACTCTCTATGAGCTTTGCACCAGATCAAAATGAGCTGTTGCTTTCCAAATAAGATCATGTATCCTTAGCCCGCTTTTTTGTTATCGAGACACAACTCACTTCACTCTTGGCAAGTAATTATGTTGTAACCTGAGGGCAAATTTATAATATTCCGGCATTCATTGTCTACTAAAGTCAAGTTATTATCCTTGTATTGAGACTACAGAACCAAAAATCAAGGTCTGCCGCTTTGGCTTCTGTTTGATATATTGAGGAGAGTGTTAAGCACGTCGTCTTTCAGTTCTAGGTTAAACAAACATAAGATAAAGAACGCACAAACTTCTTCGTGAAGGAACACTTTTTCTTCTGCACAGCAGAACATTACAGTGAAACATTGGTAATATATTTTCTTTCAGAGGCAATTTCAAATCTCTTCATGAGATGTTTCACCTCCTCACATGACATAGCTATCTCGCTGGTGTGTATACTTGGGGCATCCAAATCATGAATGTAAAATAAGATGGATCAATTGGTGCAGAATTTTGTTAAATCGTGATATTAATTGTTAAGAATGACAAGTTCAGTTCTTGTAGCTTGGCAATTATCGTATTAATAAATTTTAGTAATTCAACTGTTTTAGTGATGCTTACTAGGCCGTGATCTATTGTGAGATTTTATGTTACACTTTGATACTGGGAGATGATCTTTGTCAGATGGAACGCCAGCACTGCACATATAAAAATAGAGACACGCCCAATTTGCCTCACGAAAGGCAATCCCATGTGAAAACAGACCTGCATTATAAGCAACCCAACTAATTCTCTTAGAAAATCCAAATGGTAGTTCATCTATTTGAGGAACCGGCAGCACTGCTATTTTTATCATTATCAAAAAGACAACTGGGCAGAACCCCATATTCGAAAGAAAGGAAAAAACAGTTTAAGCAGAGAAGAAAGTCAAATCAAATCCATATAATAAAAAAAATAGCAATGATCAAATGACAGATCACAGAATCGACAACACTGTCACTTCAGTGAAAGTTTTGAACAAAGTCTCAGTTCTCCTGTTGCGTCATAATTATCCTTATCGAAAGAAGAATCTGATCAAATGAAAGGTATTTCAGCTACCGAAACAATTTTTCTCTTGGGAGAAGAATCGTCTATAAATGCTTTCTGGTTGCTGAACTTTGACCATGTCTAATAGAACGTTAAATAATGAATATTCCGTATTATGGAACGCTGTAGGATTAAAGATTATGACAACAAACTTTTACATTTGATTTATGCTCCTGATTTTTCGGTTGCGTTTTGTGACATCTGATGCTTTGTCTTCAAGTGAATTAGTTAAGAGCCAACATATTTGCCTCTAGAATACGAGAAACGAGATATCATTGATCCTTATTTAAATCTGTAAGACCAGCTAAACACCGGGAAAGCTAATTGAATTTAAAAGTTTGAAGTAAAACCGATGTCTAGATCAGAGAGAGTCAGTCATTCAGCTGGCTCAAAGCTTCACTTCCGAAACTGTTTCTACCATTTCCGTCGATAGATAGAACTGTTAACTGCTCTTGCAAAACCTGCCCAGGACTTGATTACACGAATGAAAATATTTGTAGCAGATAACTTCTGTGGTTTTCTGTTCAAGCGATCGCCAAATGCTTAACCTATTTATGCGTTACTCTTTAAGGCTCAGTAGCTGAATATGTAGTTAGTTTGTATGAATATATTCTGGCTTAGCAAAAGCTAAGTTCAAAGAAGTAGGAAATGTGCATTTTGCTACAAGTAATCTGAATCGAAACAAATGCTGAAGGAAACTTTCAGTCAATCCACGGTTGCTTTATCAGTACTGCCACATCCTGTGCT
>NC_087217.1:34793715-34798715 GCF_015104395.2 Macrobrachium nipponense | reverse complement strand
GAGACCAACGATGAGGGAAAGGAGAGAGAGGGAGAGAGAGGACAAATAATGTATATTTTTTTTTTTTTTTTTTTTTTACAGAAACGTTTAGCAGTAGATCATAAATCTTGGCACGAAGAAAAGAACCCGCTTCCCAAAGGTTCTAAAATATTCTAGAACTCATTTTGAATATTGCCTTATCATCTAATAAGCGAGAGAGGCAAGTCGAGCTCATTACTGTGTTCACATCGCCAGTAAACGATAATGATTTCATTCTGGAACAGTCATTAAATATGATAATGAGAGGATAATTGTCAGACTTTTCATCATCTTTTTTGTTGTTTGAAGCGCATTATCCCATCCTTCATTTATTTGGCCTTCTATTCACGCGTAGTCTTTTCAATAGCTCTCCTTGTCCATATTCGCCACAGCTGATACAGTGACATATATGAGCCGTGCAATAATTAAATCTAAATATTGCCTTAGAAGGGAAGTGGTCTGATAGTGATTTCACTCTTCTGGAGCCGTCCTCTTCATGGTAGGCCTGATGCTATTTCTCAAAACTGAACACCGACTTGGAATTAACTCCGATGTATCCACCTCTTTCAAGGTCTTGGGTAAAATCATGCTAAGTAAAATACGTAGACGACCGCACGAAGATATGGTTTATTCATTAATATAATTTGTTGAAATGGGCGTATATTATACTTTGATCATGAGGGGGTAGTATAAAAAAAAAAGTCGTCCCAAGGTGAAAACATACCGGGTCAATACCCACCGAGTTTTACCTCATCTCCCTTTGAAAAGGGACCGAGTTTGTCTTTGCTGAATTCGGTATCTCCTGTCTGAATAGGTCCTAAGAAGCCCTCAGCCGGACGGAGAGACTCCCTCACAGGGCTCTAAGCTATTTGTCTCCAGATAACGAACATTATTTCCTTTGATCTTACTGCGTATGACGAGGTGAAACATTCAGGATCATTTGTGCATGAAGCGGAGGCAAGAGACGACTGAATGCCCTTTCTAGGTTCTGCCCACATCGACATTTCGGACAAGAGGTAACGAATTCCGGAGTCTCTCAAACCATGTTTATGGTAAGCTTCCTCCCCTTCGATGATGATGCTTTGGTAGTATTTTTAAGTTATTTTCCTCAATAAAATTAGGGCAAAGCCAATTTTGAAAGACGAATGTTTCAATCTGTGGACTGGGTTGACTTTGTTCAAGTCAGTGGATACATGGCAATCATTGAGCACCATAACCTTTTTTTTATTTTCTTTTATAGTTCGATTGTTTTATGCACCCATGAATTTCTGGGGTCACTTAATTTCAGTATCTAAATAGATCCCGCAATTTACTCAAAGTGCAAAAAAAAAAAAAAAAAGAAAGAAAGTGAGAAAGTACGTACTAACCACCCCCAATACTTCATGATTCTTGCTTTTATACAATGATGCCTCTTTATGTCGATCTCTTTCAAGTGACGAAAAGGTCCGCACACTGAGCTCTCATGTGACAGATTCCACGTGATTTGCGGCTCGAAATTCATTAATCAGGAAGCTCATGTAAAACGTGTTTTTTGTAACAGTTTTGAAGGTGGGTTATGGCTTCGTCTCACCTCACTGAAGAATTACAGGTAAAAGATTATTCGCATTAAAATGTCACAAAAAATCCCCACTATCTGAAAACTTATGCTTATAATAGAGTTTTCAATGTTCAGAGTACAGGAGCGAGTGTGTGTGATAGTGCATGCACATCCGCGCATTTATGCGCATGCACGCACACAAAAAAGTATGAAAAATAAGTTCCATAAACTCACTCTTTCAGATGAAACCATCTTTGGTCCATATAGGGCAAGATAAACTACCTTTTCCTGATGACTAAACAAGTTCTCTCCCAGTTGCATCCCATCGTTGATAAAATAAGCGGAGTTGCATGACACCATCATTGAGGTTGACACTTCATAACGTTACCCTAACCGAGTTCCTGGAACTGATAGCTACCTCGCTTGCACAGTGCCAAGGCTGTGCGTCTAAACACGAACGTATATGCACTTACACACACACACATGCCGATGCGTACACGCACGGCACATAAAACTTTTCGGAAGTGCGGTGGCAGCAGCAGCCTCTTCCCTATTACCTCAAAGTGTCACTTCGTTTACATATGGGTAGTGTCCCTTGCTAACGGGGCCTTCTAAATAACGTAATAATAATTTTCCATGCAAATAGAAAGCCCTGTAGACTGAGAGACGGCAGAGAACGAGACCAGGTTATAAATATCAGGAGAGCGACGGCTCGGGTGATTACAAGTACTGGGGCCTAGAATTTATGGGTCTATTCCAGTGATGTAGAACTTGACGCGGAGCCTGGCTTGTACAGAATGGGGTTTGCCCTCGTTTTCTGTTGGGGTTGAAGAGGGGAAGGCTCGGGGGTTCAAGGGTTGACTTTAGATTTATAGTCAAATGGTGTCAGCCATAGATTACTACTAGGTGAGGGATGTTAATTGATCCTGTTATTTTTACGTGGGGATGATTTGCATTGCAACTTTAGCTATGAGCACACAAACGATTACGGCTCGTATTTTACGGGAATTTGACAATAAACCTTCACACTCCATTGAAAAAGAGATGGATGGCATCATCCTTTACGCGTCTGCGTATTCCAATGGAAATATTTATTTTCAACTAATGCACAGAGTGATATTAGGGCATCGGCCATTTTATGAGGGCATGATTAAAATTGTATTTCTAGGAGGGATTTATTCATTTGTTCTATTTTCTAATCAAAGGAATGAAACAAAGTGCATTGTTGTCGGGTGAAAAGGAAATGAATTCAACATGACCGGACGGAATTGTCTTACCAACAAGTCACTTTGAAAATCAGCTTGAAAGTGGTCATCAGCTTATTTGGAAATGTATGATGCCATGGATGTCCATGAATAGCTATTCACGTTTAAGGGATGACCGAATGCCAGGGGGATATTGTGGAAAGAAGGCGAACATTAATAAGGAATACAAAAACTGAACATCTCTAAATTATACAACCTCTGACACATGCTAATTATCCATAACAAAATATAATCATCAAATTCCCCTGTAATATATAATAGTTATTAGAAATATCGACGGTAACAGATATGCTCATAAAATATTTCAGTGGTGTCATGTTCATTACGAAGCTATCGTTGTAAGCTAATAAGTCTTTCATTTTTATGTGTAAAATTAAAAAGTTTGCTCATTAATAATGATAATATTAATAAAATAATAATAATAATAAGGGTGGAGACCTTCTCTGAGGGCAGTATCATTGAAAATTATGGATATTTCCACGGCATTAATTTGTGAGTCTTTTCTACTCTTATCTTTTTTTCCTCGTCGTGTAGCAGTATGTCAACCTGATGTACCAGCTACATGCTGAGGGGAAAAGATAATAAGAATAATAGAGAAGACAGTGCAAAATAAATGCCGGCTGGAAAACAGCTTCTAATAATAATACATAGTAATAATAACATATAATATATAATAAGAATAAGAATAATAATAATAATAATAAATCTTTTGTAATTCAGCACTGTAGTTTCGCAAAGATAAACATTTTCCTTTGACTGAGTTCGGATTTGTTTTCGCACCAACCCTGGGATTTGTTTTAGTCCGTAGTCGAGCTGCTCATGAGATTTCATGAGAATCCATCGTTAAGCTATCAAATTATCCTTTCAATTAATAGACAATAAAGAACTTTAAATACTGAAACATTTAACAATAAAATCATAATTATGACCAATTTTGGGTTTGCTTTATTATTAAGGCAACAGATAACAGACAGACACAGTGAATCCATCGCCATCGTTCTTGGTTTTGGTTGTCGTTCAATGCAGCTGAACATTGGCCATTCTAAAGGTAACTGCAAATGGTTTATTTTTATGAAATTTGGTAGGTTTTCTCTATGAACACAGTTTTCCATTTGAGGAAGAAAATATAGTGCAATTCAAAGACAACTGCTAGCATATATTAATCTAATATTAATTAATGTAGAGTACTATTCAACAAAGCAGTCAAGTCTAAAAACTTCATTTCACTTTTTTTTTCGAATGTGCATGTGACTGTGAACTATTATTATTATTATTATTATTATTATTATTATTATTATTATTATTATTATTATTATTATTATTATTATTATTATTATTATTATTATCATTATTTATTATTATTATTATTATTATTATTATTATTATTTTGTTTTGACATGCTTCATCTCCCTTCTAAGGCCCTTTCAATACTGCTCATTAATTTCCATAACCAAATATATTTAAAATTAAAGACCTTCCCATAAGATATGGAAACTTCTGGAAACCTTTGTTTTGGCATCATTCGCTCTACTAAAGCACTACCACAGTCCTACTTCAAATTGCTCGTAAGTTTATCGTGTCTGAATAACTACCCATTTTGGCAACACAAAATGTTTGTATTTTTTACTTATCTCTTATTAGATTTTTCTTGTAAGATAGGTGTTAAATAGGAATGCCTTGGAATGCCAGTTTCTACTGACATTATGAAATATATCAGCTGAACATATTCTGATCAACATTGCCTTTGCTCACGTTAGATCAATTCATTCTTATTGCTCAATCAATTACAGTGAACAAGAATTGCCCTCTTAATCTAGGCAAATCATTGTTTACATTTTGGAAATGAAATGAACTCCTAATGTCAGCGTTAAATGCGGGAAAAATGCTTTAACCGATTTTCCTTTTATCCAGATAACTTTTAAGTAGACCAAAAACGATTAATTATTACTTTTCTACAAGAGATTGCACTTTAAGGAGAAACTTTACTGGGATTAACTTACTACCATTTAAATTCTTATAGTAATTATAGGGGAATAAGTTCGAAACGTCAATCAGTGAAAAAAGGATAGTATAAGAGTATGAATGTGTATATAAGAGGCCTACAGAAATATTCATTTGTGCCCAAGCATTTCGATCTCACTCGGCACATGAATTCAGCAGAGAAGTAATTGAGTTAAAAT
>NC_087217.1:34773715-34788715 GCF_015104395.2 Macrobrachium nipponense | reverse complement strand
TTGCAGTCCTCTACAGTTCATCAACTACCAGGCACATGATACGAGGGACTCCTCTCTATCTCTCATATAATCTGTAGTGTGTGGGCTTTTCATAACACCAAAAGGTAAAATGGGGTCGATAGTTATTCGCAAATATTTCGCTAACTTTGTATACAAAGGGATTTTGGAAACTGGTGTTCGGTGTCAATACGGGACACATTCTTTTCTTACTACCGCCAATCTTTCCATCGGGTGTAGCTTGTTATAAAAAAGAAATAAAAAGGGAATAACACAAAAAAAAGGCAAGTAGAAGTTAGTATGCCACCTGGTATAAGAACAGTCTGCGCAAATGAAAATGTAAAATTATTGAATGGTGATGATCAAAATATTTTGGCAAAACGAGAAATTGAGAACAAAGTCCAGAAGTTAGGAAGGTAGTTTGTCCTACATCAGCGGTTTCTTCTCAGACCAACAGGACTGAAAGGTTGAGGATGGAACCTGTAAGATCGTCCCGTTTCATTGACTACATTGAACCTTCAGCCGAATTCACAGTCATGCTTGACTTGGACAGGTTTAATTCCTATGCCAGGAACCTTGATGAACGTTAGCAACTCACAATCTCAGACCACTTGAACAGACATTCATGGACTCCGTGATGTCCTGTTATCGTGATAAAGTTAGACAGGCCTTTAAAACTAGAAGCATGGATACTTACAACATTGCAGAGAAGTGAGGGAGAGGGACAATAACATCACACAAGGGTCTTTTAACAGATGACTCCATTGCAGCTCAACAGAAGGAAGAACAGGAAACTGACCTTGGCAATGGACTTGATTTGGATGGTGATATGAATGATTTTGGCCAATAAGGAACAAAAGAGAAAGAGCAAATCCGTCAACAACAGCAGATTATCGCTCTAAACCAATTCTCCTAACCCGCATGAAAAATAACGTCAAATAAAGGGCGCCTGCCTCTTATAGCAACCCTTTTGATTCGCTCTTCAAACAAAAGGGACCATTAAACATCACTCGAAAAGAAATCAACTGGACCAAATCAAGAAGAGCTTAAGACAACTCCTGCTCAATAATCAGAGACCTCTGGTAAACGCTGAAGTGAGGTATATCAGGGACCACCACAGGCCTGCACACACACACACACACACAAGTTAACATGACCCGTTTTTTCGAAAAAGATGAGGATGAATGTTCTGCTGAAAAAAGGAAACGAGATATGTAGCCTTACTGCTCGAGGTTCAAATTGTATTGAAGAAATCAAAGTAGTTCCTGAAGGAGACAATGCAGAGCGCATTTTATTTAGAAAAATTAACTTATTAGATACAGGAGACTAAGTTCACATCATATGAAGCTATGAAACAAATACTGTCATTTGTGACTTCTGGTCTTACACTTCCAACTCTTCACTTTAAAATGATTTCCCCGCGAACAATAACAATTATTTTCTTTCATTTCTTTCTTCACTAATATTTTTGCAAGATACGGGTTTAGAGATTTATATGTGCATACATACTTACATACATACATACAACATAAATACATACATTAAATGGATAGTGGAAGCCACTTGCAAAAGACCTGAACTAAATATAACTATCACCACTCTACCTCGTGTGAAAATCATCAAATATTTGTGAGCCCATATTACGGGGTTTTCTACCTCATTCCATAGAAATATATATATATAAATATATATATATATATATATATCTATATATATAATATATATATATATATAGCTTTAGGTTACCTACAAAGCACTTCTAGGGAAAGAAGTAAAGCCAAGTAGACGAGACCTAACGCCAGCTTGCGTGACTTATTGAACGACTCAACTTAGCTTCATGAAAATGACCTCTTGCCAAGAGCTTCAGCAGTTTCACGCCATGTTTTTCGTTTTTGTTGAAACCTAATCCTGCCATTATCAAATTACACTAGCTTTCCACAGATGCAAATGGGCAGTGAGATATTTAATATGGCTCGCTGCCCATCACAGTCATTGTCACTTCGGATGACGTTAGTTTTGTTTACTGCGCACGACGCAAGATGAAGTTTGCTTCAGAGGCCTTGGGGAGTTGAGCAAATAGAAGGGTTTCATCAAACTTGTTATTGCTTACGTAACATATATATATATATATATATATATATATATATATATATATATATATACATATATATATATATATATATATATATATATATATATATATATATGTATCTATATATATATATATATATATATATATATATCTATATATATATATATATATATATATATATCATATATATATATATATATATATATATATATATATATATATATATATATATATATATATATGTATGTATGTGTGTGTGTGTGTATGTGTGCAATTCTTAACTTTTCGGACTCTTAATACTATTTGGATATGCTTGTTACTAGAAAGCCTTACATACGCATATAAGAATTGGTCTATTCTAGCTCTAATAAACGTATCTGAATTCGACAGGTATTTATATGCATGATCGGCAATATACTGTCATTATCTTTCTCGTGTAGGTAGGCAAAGTGACATCCTGATGATCGGCATGAGGATTCGAGTTAATTTTTTTTTATGCATAAGCTTTCCTAAATACTTCCTATGTAAGTTTAAGGTCGGCTGGCTTTCTTCCTAAGAATGTCTATTGTAACGAATCTCCGTCTACTGACTAGCGCGAGTCTTAATCCTTCTGAGGCAGCAGAATTTCTTTATTCTTTTTCTTGCGATTTCGTGGCTTGAAGAGGAAAGAGCTTCTCGTTTCTCATCAAAGGGACCGAGTCTAGGGAGAAACAAAACAATAACTACAGCCACATTCATGCTTTAACGCTAAATCAAGGACAGACTCATAGGCAAAAGACAATCTCCACTATATTAGCTGATTCAGGTACCCTCTCATTAGGACTCAACGAACCTACCCATAGACACTGCACCATTCACCTCTATCTTGCGCTCACTCTCTCGCTTCCACGTTATTTTAACTTTTGTTCCAGTATTTCTTTCACTTTATTAATCCAGAGCTTTCCTGAATTGCTCTCCTCGTTCCTCCCAACCTATGGTCCTCCCTCCTTCTTCTACGTGACAGAATTCTCTCAAAACTCCGGGAAAGATCTGAAGATCTGTGCTAACCTTCGTCCGCTTCCTCGTATCAACACATTCCTCTCGTTTCATGCATGCCACACTCAAATCTTACCAGCTTTAGCCTTTTGTCTCTGAATCATGTTAAATATCACCATTTCACGTCCCTAAGGTGTATTATGGTCGCAGATGTAAATACACACACACACATATATAAATATATATATATATATATATATATATATATATATATATATATATATATATATATATATATATAATATATATAACGAAGCACTGTGTTATGTAGATGCTCATGTAACGCTTGGTTTCATCAAGGCAAATGAAATGATAATTTCTGTAAAGCTGTCAGTTTCAAGCAAAGACCGACGCATTATGCGCGGAGGACATCACACCATAAATAAGAAATAAACTGATTGATGTGAAGTTACCGAACGGCAAACAATGAATGAGTTCATGAATGATTTAAGGTTACAAGAATCCAGGCAACGAGTAAGTTACGCTTGATTTAGTATTACCTGAAGTCAGTCAGTGAATTAATGATCGATTTATGTAAATGCACGTGAAATGTGGCGGTCAATATAGTACTGAATGATGTAAAGTCCAGTCTAACGGAATCTGCAGAGGCAAACACATACCGGAGATACACAAAGTGGAATTAATTCAGATATTATGTCTTTGAATTCCCACTGGTTCCCCGAAAATTAGAGGCTAAAAAAAGGAATTACAGTACTTAATAGCTAAAGTATATCTGTAATCAACATGACGGATAAGTAACCACTAGAGAACAAATGAATATCAGATTATGGATCTCACCTGGATCATTCATTGTTGCTCTTTCTAGAGTGCTCAAACATTGGATCACGAAAATAAGAAGCATTAAACACTCCAGCAAAAGGCAGAAAGATGGCATAGACTGATTATGACTAAACATCAAATCAAATTAATGCAAATCAATGTCCGTTTGCTTGTGAAGGATCCAGAGTTGCTACATTCTCTTGATGCAGGTTTCGTCAGTTCAGGAACTTACTTCTTAAGAGATATTGATTGGGATCACGACAGTTACATTGGAATCACAGATTTGTCTCGCTTCCCATCTTTGTTCCTCATATTTCACAGAAATTGAAATCGCGCGATTTCAGTTTGGAGATAATTATTTGTAATTTATGTTTTAGTTGAATCCAAAAGAGTTGAACGACTGTTTTTTCTTGAAATCAGCGTTCGCTAGAAATTTAAGTTTCAGTGTTCGTCAGAAGTAAATTGAATTGGATATTAAACGGCACTTGTAGCTTAATCTTTTACATATATATATATCATATATATATATATATTATATAATATATATATATATATATATATATAAATCGAACTACAAATGTCCTTTAATATCTAATTCGCTCTTACCTCGGAATTAATATATTTTCATAAATGTTTAACCGAGGGGGAAGTATTAAGCGATAATAGCATTGGCGATCGACAGACGCGAACCATCGACCTCTCAATTCTAGGACTGGCAGTGAAGCCCCGCGGTGGCGGGGTGGGTGGTTTTGGGGCTTCACTGCCAGTCCTAGAATTGAGAGGTCGATGGTTCGCGTCTGTCGATCGCCAATTCTATTATCGCTTAATAAATTCCCCCTCGATTAAACATATATGAAAATATATTAATTCCGAGGTAGAGCGAATTAGATATTAAAGGACATTTGTAGTTCGATATATGTAAATGAATCACGTAATGTGATAGACTTATATATATTATATATATATATAATTATTAATATAAATATAATAATAATTATATATATATACATATATAATAATTATATAATATATATATATATATAATATATTAATGACCCCCGACCTGGGTCGCGTGGGTTTCCTTAAGTTACTGATGGGTCAATGCAGAAATCAAAACGCTCAGTGATTAATTTAAACAACCCGGGTCCTTATATTTTAAGAATTGAATTTACACAAGGGCCCGAGTGAAATGAACCTAATATCTATAGTACCGGCGGGATTTGAGACCGAGCGAGGGAACCGGCAAAGGGCGACGAGGGAAAGTGCGGGTCTTTCCCTTCTCTTGACCGACGGCTACAACTGCCCCTCAAGGAAGACGGCTTGGTTTCCCTCTCTCCTCAATACCCCCCCAGAAACCCCCAGGATATATTGCTTCTTAGGCCATGATTGGGTTCTGGCACCCCTGTCCTTAGGTCTATTGACGCCAATGGGTGCCAATATAGAGGTGACGCTAAAGAACCAAACGAACTTTTGGGGGGGATGTTTGGGGGGAGGTGACGCTTTCTTCATATGAGAAGAGAATGACCGTTAACCGAACCGGTCAATCGGCGTCTTGTAAGATGTTCCGATAATTCTAGGGAAGCTTGTTTTATTAACCGCCCTCTAGAAATGGCTTATCACTTCCCTCCCCAAACTCCTTTGCGTCCTCGCAAAGCTATAGTTTTTCCGCCTTGTCCCATCTCAGAAAGGTCTCTTTTCGTCAAGGGTACTGAATTTATTCTAAATTCAAATAAATTAACTAATCTTAAAGGGGGCCATTTGACGTGTGTACAAACCAAAGGTTACACGTAAATTGAAACACTGTCCTTACAACAGCATAAGGATCTTTTAAAAAAAAATTAACTAATTAACCAATCACTCTTGGCCTGGCTGGAACAGATCAAAACCCAAAAAAAAAGAAAAAAAAAAATCATTCAATTAAGTTCCATTGGTTCAATAATCAAAAACAAAATGGGTGAAAACAAAAAAAAAGAAAATTTACACATTCAGCCACGTGCCCTTGGTAACGATCACACAACATGGCATCCATTTTTCAATGACATTGTATTCACGTTAATCTAATTAAACTTCTTCAAAATAACAGAAAACATAATTTAAACATACAACAGAACAAAAAATAATGCCAAAATGGAATTTTTACGAAAATAAAAAAAAAAATCTTTCTTGGAAACATTCAATTGTGCATTTTACGTTACTATCACATAAAAAAATTTTAAAAAAAAAAAAAATTAACTTAAAGAACCATAAGAAATAAATTTTGGAAAATTCAGGCACAAACAAACAAAAATTTCAATCATCTGTGAAAAATAAAAAAAACTTTACAAAAGCATTTACTAGTTAATTTATGAAAAGATAAAATAGGATGGAATCCGGTGTGCGACAAATTTAACACAAATAAAAAAACAAACAAATCAAAATAATAAAATAACGTTACAAAGTCAAACATAAACCACATCAAAACAGAAATTACACCATAAGAAATATGATCCACAGGTAATAACATTTTGTTCTGGAAAATAAATTTGGAACAAGTTATATCAAACAACATAAATTCCGTGACACCATTACAATCCTGATCGAGATAACAAGAAATAAAATAAAGAAAAAACAAACTTGTTATGATTTCTGAAAATCCTAGGTAAAGACGTGGGCTGGCATTTACAGGAACTGCTGTTTCACTGACCCCTTTCACCCTTTACATTTACTTTGCAATAGCATTTACTTATGACATAAGGGCTCGCGGGAGCTCGGTCGTTGTGCTCTCGGCCCCAGGGCGCCCACTTGCACACGCCGATTATTTCCCACTGGCTCGACTCCCAGGTACCCGGCCAACCTCGGGTACGGGATACTTGGTTTGGTTGGTGTGCGGTAAACCAAACGTCTTGGACGCACTGTGTGCCGACAGGTGTTTTCTCGCTTTGTGCTTTTCTAGTTACATTTAAGTGGAATAAGCCAGTATTTTCGAATTGAATTTCTTTCACAATAGAATATGAATCTCCAAGCAGGCAGGTTTTATCCCACCATCCTATTCCAATGGGTGGGCAGGCGGTATATAGCGCATCCACGCAACACAATAAATACTTGTATTACCCTGGCGCCGCAGGGAGTGGTCTCACCACAATTTAAATGCTTCCACGATAGAATTTAAACAAGTACCGACTTCGAAGATGCCCTAATAAAAGGGACTTTTCTAATGCCTGTATGCCTGCCGGTAAGGATTTTACATAAATAAAATGGATGGCTCTTTAAATAAAAAAAAATACTTAACAGGTTGCTTTTCCATCGTATTAAACACACGAAGTTAGTTCTTACAAAATCTAAGTTATTTTGGTCTCAAATCATGCCAATCCAAAAGAAGTGCCTTTCTAGGGCTCTTCCTAAGGAGCATCTTATTTCTATGCCTACATGTCTAGCATAAGTGCTAAACATGATCTATGTGATATATCTGTCTCTACTAAGGCTCGAGGAAGACGACTTGGCTCGGAATATTAGCGGCGGCCCTTTTCCTATTTACTTAACATGACCGTCTTTCACCAATGAAAACAGCGTTTTTTTTGATAAATGCCGATCAAAATTCGGGAACTCGTTACTCTCACCTTATTCCACACAAGCCTTAATCTGACTAATCCAAGCTGTTTAGACCACCTGACTTTCAACCCAATTCTCCGCCCCACATTCCCAATCTAAGCAAAAATCAAACCCCAGTTCACTTTCGATTCTCCGGGCCCATTTATTGCTGGGAATCCCCAGACGGAGTTTCCACCTTGCATCTTTAACCCAGCTTACCGCCTCGGGTATCCCCATTCACCTGAGAGTGCTTGCGAGGATTTCTTCCCGCGTTTCTGGCGCGTCGCGCTTACGTCTATTGATTGACTGTGCATATTGTTTCGGTTGTTACCGTCGCGGAC
The DNA here is from genome assembly GCF_015104395.2 of Macrobrachium nipponense. Lineage (NCBI taxonomy): Eukaryota > Metazoa > Arthropoda > Malacostraca > Decapoda > Palaemonidae > Macrobrachium > Macrobrachium nipponense. Next base: position 34,780,903 of record NC_087217.1, on the reverse strand, counting down.
GTTTTGCTTGGCACTATGCCTTGCAGTGCCTGTTGCCACCAACGTCAACGAGGTTTCTTTTGTCCGCTCCTCCCGCCGCCCTTGCCCCTTAGCAGGAAGTTTGTTTACTTACTTATTGATGTTTCCTGGGAGAGGGAGCATCCGCCATCCTAATTTACCTTACCCTGGGACATATTCAATTTTTAACGATGTCCAAACCTCTAAAATTCGGCTCGATCCATGCGAGCCTCTGCGATTTGTAATCCTCGCCGCTTCTTCAACAGTACATGTTAATGGTTGATGATTCGTGAAAAATCTTTTATTTATTTTGTGCCCCGAGCAAAAAATAACGTGTCTCTCCAAGCAAATCCATAAGACGCTAAAAGCCTCTCAGATCGAAGCGGTACTAATAATTAATCTCCTTGCCCTTTTTTAATGCTCGTGAATGCAAAAACAAAACTGGCCTTTCATTACCCTTCATCGTCAATCTGGGAGGGAAATTTACCATCCTAGTCGCAATATCACTTGCGGACTTGTGGCTCACAAAAAAAGGACGATCGAACCTCGGATAAGCCAAGAGTTTCGTCGCTCAATTAGGGCATCTTTTAAATTCTGGGAAAAGCTTCTTCCTCTTTCTCACCCCATTGGAAATCAGGTTGCTTCCGAATGCGTCCTAACGGTCTCCGCTATCTGTCTGTAAGGCCGTTGCGGGAATTTCCCGCTCTTGAGGGGGGTGTGCTGTCCCTGTAGGTGGGGGAGTCCCCTAACTCCGACAGTCTCCACTCTGCTACTCTTTAGGGGGGGAGAAAGCTGGTAATCCCTCCCGCTGCGCCCCAACAGGGTTGTTTCCCCTGTTTCTCTTTGGCGCACACCCCCCCCTCCTCACCACCCAAGCTGACTCCCAGGCACTCTTCTTTCCCTTTGGCCTTTGGAAAGGAAAACTTTTGGCGGGCGCTCAATTGCTGGTCTCCGCCAATCTTTGCTCCGTTTTCTTAAGCATTCGCCGATGGTTGCTGCGAAGGCACTGCTGATCCACTGTGCTGACGATCACCCTCCTTCCACTTGCTATCATAAACCAGCGTCCTGGCTGGTCCTTTATTTTGGGGAGTGCAAATCTTCACTCCAATTATACGACAACTCGTCCTTTGCTGTCCTTTCCCTCGCTTGATACACTTGCAATACAGGTTTTTCTTTTTAGTCTGTTGGCCGTTTTAATGCCACAGCTCGTGTGTGCGTGTATTTTTGGCCCGTTTCACGATTTTCTTCAACGCTCGGTATTGCAAATAATCGCACCGATAGTTCCGACTTTCTTTCGCTATTCCTTAAACCGCTCGTTTACTTAGGACATTTAGTTACTGTGAAAAAAAAAAAAGGAAAAAAAAAAAAAGGGGGGAAAAAAAAAAAAAAAAAAAAAAGAAAAATGGCAAGCTCGGAATTTGCTTAACGTATCACTTCAACGTCGGCCCTTTTGTTTTGTTGTTTTGTTTCATGTGGACCGGCTCCGTTCGTGTAATTTTCCGATCATAAAGACACTGAACAATTAGTCACCGAATCTGCACCTCGCAAAGACCGGCCCACAATCGCTATATTTAAAACGTTAATTGAGGCCTTTGTAGTTGTTACCCCGCCACACCCTGACACCAAAATTTATTGGAACCCCGACCTGGGTTCGCGTGGGTTTCCTTAAGTTACTGTGGGTCATGGCCAGAAATCAAACGCTCAGTGATTAATTTAACACCGGTCCTTATATCTTTAATGAATTTACACAAGGGCCCGACCGAGTGAAATTGAACCTAATATCTATTAGTACCAGGCGGGATTGAACCGGATCCCGAGCGAATGGAACCCGGCTAAAGGGCGACGAGGGGAAAGTGCGTGTCTTTCCCTTCTCCCATTGACCGACGGCTAACTGCCCCCTCAAAGGAGACGGCTTGGTTTCCTCTTCTCCTCAATACCCCCCAGCAAACCCCCGAATATATTGCTTCTGAGGCCATGATTGGGGTATGGACCCGTGTCCTTTAGGTCTAATTGACCAATGGGTGCCAATATAGGGTGACGCCTAAAAGATAACCAACGAACTTTTAGGGGGGGATGTTTGGGGGGGAGGTGACGCTTTCTTTCAATTCTGAGAGAGGAAATTGAGCCGGTTAACGACCTCATGGCGTCTTTGTAAGATGTTCCGATATTCTAGGGAAGTTGTTTATAAGCCCTCTAGAATGGCTTATTATATATAATATATTATAATAAATAATATATTATATATATATATAATTATATATATATACATATAATAATAATATATATATTATTATATATATATATATATATAGTATATTATAATAACACACAAGCGTATTAAGCTACAAAATGTCCTTTTAATATCCCAATTCGCTCATAGCTCGGAAACAAATAAAGTATATTTTTCAATATATGTTACCGAAAAAGGAATTTTTTAAGGTTGATAATAAGTTCGCCGTCCCATAAAGTTTCAACCTCGGGAACAAGAACCCTACGATTGCAGTGAACGCGCGATTAAACCAAACCACAGGTCCTGGAGGCCATCATTGATGAAACTACATTAAATTTTCGAGGTAGAGCAAATTGGCTAACTAACTAAAGGACATTTGTAGCTTAATGCTTGAATATGAATCACGATGATGTGGCAAAATTCATTTTCAAATATATGTCATATTACCCTGGACAAATACGCACATTACCGCTGTGTGATCCAGATCCGTGGCTCACTGTTTACACACACACAATATATATATATATATATATATATATATATATATATATATATATATTTATATATGTGTGTGTGTGTGTGTGTGTGTCTGTGTGTGTGTGTCTGTGTGAGTATGTGTGTGTGTTAAATTCCACGGGGAAGAAATGGAAAATGTGGTAAATCCTGACCGGTCAGGATTAACAATCATTTTTAATTTCTTCCCTATGGTGTCTGCTGTATAAAATCTAGTGTCAAGAGTGATTATTCACACACGCACACACGCGCACTTATACATATATGAGTGTATGTGTGTGTGTGCTCTAAAATTATGTGCTGCTAAAAAAAATAAACTTAAGAGCATTGAAAAAATAAAAAGGATCATGCAAACGTAGACATAGACCTTCTTATACGGGATGGAGCCAAAGACCTAACCCAAATAGGCAGACAGGGTATCTCAAGATGTTCTTGGAAGTCCATCACCATCCTTCACCCTAGAGAGAGAGAGAGAGAGAGAGAGAGAGAGAGAGAGAGAGAGAAAGACAGAGAGAGAGAGAGCCCCATGGCCTTCCGTCATCCCCAATCGGCCACTTGAAGAGGCCTCCATTAAAGTCCCTCTTCATTTGCCTTCGCCAGATGAGCAAACAATGTAAAAAGGTCCTCGTGAATGGCCGTGTCTCTTCAAGTCTTATTGTTACACCATTATACTATCACTTCAAATCTAGATGTCGTCCATTGGGAGTCACGCTATCGATATCAACATAATAATGGTGACGTTGCTTCGCTTGTCTCATTTAGCATCTCTCGCCTTTGCGCTCTCCTTTCTTTCTTTCTTTCTCTCTTTTCTTTCTCAGCTTTCCACTGTACGTATCTTTTACTGAGTTATCTGTGACGTTTGGCTAATCCACCTTTAACTCTATCCCTTCTCATGATTGGATATGCGAGGTCTGTTGGTATACTATACCTTTGAGACGAGTTCGCATTTCTTCCCGTTTTCTTCCTTTCCTATTGTGCGTGTGTTCATCGGTCTTTCCCTAACATCCTCCTGTTGTCCAGTATCCCTTTTAAAGGTAGGACCCCAGTCCTCCTCTGAGGGATCCCCCATAACCCTGCTCTCCACTCATACATCCTTCCGAGGGTGGGTAAGGCGAGGGCTGGGGGGAGCGTAGGAGGGAGAGGACGGGTCCTTCCTTTGAGCGACCTTCAGAGGAGCCGCCGCATGAGGTGTGCCAAACGGATTATGAGTCGAGAGAGAAAGAGAGAGAGAGAGAGAGAAAGAGAGTGATCTTATTGTGTTAGTTTAAGTGTCAGAGTGAGTGAAGTTTCCGCAATTAGTGTTTATTATATGTCACATTAGGACCCCACAACTTTACTTGGATCCCCGACTGGAGTGACACCGCCACTTAATGGAAAGGGTAATTATAGTACCTTATTAAACATTTTCCGTTGACGCTCTAATTGGCGATTTCCGTCTTAAAAGAGTCCGGGGGAAGTGTAATTTATATAATATGGATAATTTGTCTCATTTCACACTCTCGTCCCTTTCTACACAGTTTCGATTTTCCATTGAGAGATAGATGGCCCGGACCAATTAACGTATTCGCCGAAATCGATTTACTGGATTCTATGAAAACCGCGACCTGCAGCACCAGCTGAGGTCTCCTCACTCAGGGCTCAGGAAGCGTCGAGTCAATCAAGATGGCTTCAAGTATGAAATACGAAATATGAAATCATCACTATCACTATTCAACCGTTCAGATTAGAAACAAATAATGAAAGATGTCAACAAGCAAAGAGATCATCATCATTCACATCCAGCATCAGAGAAAAACTTCCGTCTACGATTCATACAAAATGCTATTAAGTTTGATTGTCAAAATAAATGATACAATCATATTTACTACCGGCATTAATACTAATAATAGTTCGATTAGCGAACAATTACATTGATAAGATAACATCCCTCGCATTGTGTCACTAAGTGTTTCTCTCAGTGTCCGTCGCGCCGCTTCGCCTCATTCTGGGAAATTATTAACACGACCCGGAAAGACCTTAATGAAACTAGTTTTTATGCATCCTCTCTCTCTCTCTCTCTCTCTCTCTCTCTCTCTCTCTCTCTCTCTCTCTCAGGTTCGACTATTTATCTTCCTTGTGAGTTTTTGTTGATTTACACACAGCAGCTGTTTTTGTAATATCGTTTGTTTTAAGGCTAATTACGTGGTCGACTGTACATTCGTACAGGCACCTATAGATTGGCACGTTTCCAGTATATTAATATGATTGTGCTGCTATCGAGTGTCCTAAAAATCTATTTTAATTTTATACATATATACATATAAATATGTATATATATATATGTATATGTATGTATGTATGTTCATTATATATGTTGTCATCCGAAAATTGAAAATTGGTCAATTGATGCTAAGGCCAAATTTCTTGGGCATTCTTGATTTCCCTGGTGATATTGTTGCTATAAAAATTGCGCATTTGAACAGATTCAGATTAGAAAGCTGCTAGAAGTATATGACTAGTCTTGCTTAACAGGCACCGTCTGTGAATGAGAGACACAATTACGTGGGGAAAAATAGCAAATTCTATCGAATCGAGGCTTTCACTGAAGGTGCTACAATAATTCGATTCGGATGTGAAATAGCTCACGCAAATTTTACACACTGCTGACTCAGTCAGGATATTGTGAGAAAACACTCTTTGAAAAGAAGTTGGAATTCAGTATAAGACTTGACCTCTGAACGGAGCGAGGCGCAGCCTGGAGAGATGCACAAGGCGTGGAGGGAAACTTTGAGGGAATTATGCACTGATCAATTGACTGGGGGTGGCCGTATGAAGGACCATGTGGGACAGCTCAAATGCAGGAGCTTCTAAAGGGAGGGACGATGCGTCCAACAGATGTGGGGTGGTTCTGAGACCTCTGTCGACAGTGCACCGCTTCTTAGCACTTCGGGAGATTATTTTTCTGCTTCACTAAGATGGAGTTAAAGTCGCTGGCGTCTAGCATTAGGTGCAAGATGGCGCTCTATCACATGACTGTACGCTCCATGCAAGAGCCAGTGTGGTTTTCCCGGTATGGTGACGTCACATGCAATACAACCTTGAGCAGGCTCCGATTCCGGTGGCATTGTCCGAAAAGAGTCTTTTCAAACCAGTCTCAAAATCTCAGAAAGACGAACAAACTTATCAAAAAGCATTTAGAGGAATAAAAGAAAGGTCTAATTTCTCAAAACCTTCCTTTGTCAGATATCAGAGTAGCAAGAAATTATCTCTTACGTTTAAAAGCACGGTTGGAGGTCGAGGTGGCTTGCTAAGAGACTACCTCTTTACACTACACACACACACACACACACACACACACACACACACACACACACACACACACATATATATATATATATCATATATATATATATATACATATATATATATATATATATGTGTGTGTGTGTGTGTGTGTGTGTGTGTGTGTGTGTGTGTGTGTATGCATAAAAGGACTCATTTTCCTTGTAAAAATGCTTCTAGAAGTCTTAACCTTTTGCAGCTTTCAACGACTACAGTATTTTTGGGACGAGAATGCTAGCCGTACGACCAGCTCCACGGATGTATGGACGGTGTCTGTCTTTTCTCAGTGCATAGAAAGCCCTGATTAGCTGGTCGCAAGACTATTCATGTGCTACTTCTAGCAGCTTTCTTATTTGAATCCGTTCAAATGAAATGCGCATCGTTTATAGCTACAATATCGCCATGGAATTCAAGAATACCCAAGAAATTTTGCCTAAACATCAATTTTCGGGTGACAACATTTGAGTATCCTTAACACTTGTAATTAAATTCATGCACTCACCAAAACACACAAAGCATCAGTGATATTTTCATTAAGGTTAGGACAGTACAACTGACATGAGAGGTGCCTACAATTTTAACATATTAATACATATACATAAAGTATACTATGAAGCATACACACAATATATATATATATATATATATATATATATATATATATATATATATATATGTAATTGTAATAGCCACAATGCCCACTTAACTTCTCAAATTCTTTGCTCTTTTTTGGGTCCGCTTGTCACTACAAAGCCTTGAGATCCAGCTTCAAAGAAATATGAAGAATCATGATGTCTAGTAGCAGGAAACGAACACGCGATACCGTAATCACGACGAGGTCGCTTTGCTGACCTGACCACTTGACTATGATGGTGAGGATAGGTCTATTCCAACTCTAATAAATATATCTGAAGACGATAACTAGTGGTCGGCAAGGTAACCTCGTCGTGATTAGGGTATCGTTGGTTTATTTCCCGCTACCGGACTTCATGATTTCTTCATATTTCTTTGAAATTGAAATTCAAGGCATTGTAGTGACAAACTTATCCAAAAAAAGAGCAAAGAATTTGAGAACTTACGAGGGCATTGTGGTTATTACAACTACGTGTCTTTGGAAAAAATTGTAT